>NW_023495492.1:0-141540 GCF_904425465.1 Colossoma macropomum
TATCTTCTTTGATAAAAAATCTGATGACAGTCGTATCAAAGTTATTTAAAAACATAGGAAACCAACATGAATACAGTTCTTACATGAATGCAACTCAGTTAAAAATATGTAAATAAAACCATATAAAACATTAAATAAAAACTTATTTTTTGTCATTGACACATTTATTTTTTCCCTATTACATAATATAATATGAAATGTTTTGTGTCATTATTATGTCATAAACAATAGAGCTGAATACTGTTCAGTAGTTCTTATCAGATTCCCTTCATCAGTGCAGTTCAAAGAGTTTTAGTTTTAACGGAAAAAGAAAACAAGACACATCTTCTAATAAAATACATGGATTTTTATTCGTGAAGTCATTTTGAACTCATTATGTTGATATATATATACATACATATATATATATATATATATATATATATATATATATATATATATATATATATATATGTGTGTATGTATGTATGTATGTATGTGTATATATATATATATATATACACACATCTCAGCCATCAAGAATCAAACAGACTGAAATATGCTAAATTGATTAAAACACCCCAGATAGCAGCCTTTATTGGTCCGCTGGGTTGATGAGGTCGGCACCCTGCTGGCTTTACGCCACTGCTGCATACAAGGCCTAACTAGCTTTAGTCTCCTCAAACAGGTTTTAAATGCACTCACATTTCATTGTGGAAGATTAACTGAGACAGACATTACAAACTACTGAGAGAAAAAAGTAATAATTAGTGTAAAATGATTTTATTAACAATGTTGTTCTAGATCCAGATTATTGACCCACCTCCACTGCCACTGTGTGTTTCCTTCACCAGTGAGAAGCCTTTATAAAGAGCAGTGGAAATGATGGCTGTACTGAGCACAGACAACAAGATTCCCCCAGTTTTTAAAGCTTAATGTGAGCTGATTCACTTCCCTCTGACGGTGATGTGCAGTTCATTATTTTCATCAGCAATATTCAGTTAGGGATAAACTAGTGTTGTGTAAACATGGGAGCAAAGAAATCTACAAATCATAAATCATATGGAAATAGAAGTCAACTTATTAGAAATAGAAATTTGTAGAAATACATAGAAATTCATATACATTTCAAATAATTGTAAAACTGTCCTCCAGAGCTCACAGAACAGTCCAGGGTTGGAGAACAACCTACATGAAGCAGGAAACAGAAGGATGAAGGTCAGATCCTCAGCCGTTACCCGCCCACTCTCCCAGAACAGCTCCATCCTGGCACTGGCCACGCTAACCAACACAATCCACCTGATACTGTACAGAATGATGGGTATGTTCTTTTAACGACGTCTTTGGAATGTAGTTCAGATACACCTCCGCTTTCTGTGGAACAGAGTAGATGTTTTTGATTGGCGGGTTTTCTTGCTTGGTTTTAAGCTCCAACATTGTTTCTGAAGAGAAAATCTGCTGAACTGACCGCTGTACAAAAGTTTAAGGTGGCCACACTTAAAATGATTCAGTAACTGGTTACACAGCTTTTTATGAGTTTATTCAACATCTGTATGGGTGCATTTACATAAAGATCAACACTGACGAACAGCTGGACAAACTGGTAGAAAACTTTAAAAGTAGTTTGTTTGAAACTGTCCCCACTCAAGCAGTGAAGATGGGTGACCTCCTCCTTCTTCTTGGCCTAAATTCTTCTGGATTAAACAGCCCAGATGGACTAATGTGATATTTCACACTGGATTCCTCAACTGAAAAAAGGTTGATCATCTTGTTTCTGAATAATTTCAGATTGAGTTCAGTTTGAGTTTCGTTTCTCTGCCGTATCTTTTAATGAAACTTGGCTAAGACTGGCTGATTCTGGTGAATTAAAGAGTTAAATGGTGATTGTGAGTTAAGCAAAAAACAATGTTTATTTGTTTATTAAATACATTAGAATTCATACTAAAGGTAAAGCCACATTATAAGTACATTAAAACATTGTATTTTTAAGTTATTTCTTTCTCTTCTGATTACTTTAGCATATTTCTAAACGTTTCCATTGCTTCATTATGTAGCTCAGTCCAAAGCGTCGCATTTGCTCAGGTGTAACAGTGGCATTAATTCAGACTAGGGCTGGGCGATAAAACGATAACGATAAGTATCGCGATATAACTTTTCCTTGATAAAGCGATAAGACAGGTTCGATAAATGTTCGATATAATACACCATTCTCACACTTCCACGTTTTAGCGAAAGCCCTGCTGGCGCTTTCTACTGCAAGGAAAGCAACACTACTCTGCTGTCGCCAGGAGAGGGTGCACTTCCGAATTTTTCCACTTGATTAGAGAGGGAGGGGGCCACGAGTAAAAAAAGGGTCGCCAAATATACTTTAGCAATGGCTGAAACGCAGAGTTATACAGTCCCTGTCTGAGTGGATGTTATCAGCGATCTGTTCTCCTGTGACCGAGTGTGAGTGACGAGGTCAGTGGTGTAACTGTACTGTCCTACAGTGAACTCACCTCTTTACTAACATCCTAACAGCTTTAGCGGTGTTAAATCACGTCTGCAGCGCCGTGTTACAGCGCCAAACCGTCATATTTTAGTATTAGTGCATTCTCGAGCAACGAAAGTGAAAGAAAGAAGTGGTTCATGTTCAAAAGTAAACTGAGGAAGCTGTGAGGCATTGGAGAGCGGGAGAGCGCTGTCTTTCCAGGCTAGCTGTTTTTAGCAGCTGGCTAACTCGAAGCAGCGCTCCGGCACAACACGGTGAATTGATGATATGGTAGATCAAACAAGACACAAAATCACCGCTTTCAGTTTAAACATACCTAAAAGGAGGACTCTGTGACTGGTGAGAGAGATTCACACTGCAGATAATGCTTTTACACAGCGAGCGTCAGATATACTGCGGTTCACCCCTCAAACTACCACGATAGCATAGAGAAACCCAGCCGTCTAGCTGGTGTCTGAATACTGTGATCTGCTCTGACATGGATGTGGTAGGAGTGACCGCAGTGACCTACCGAACCGAGTTGACGTTGTTGAGAAACTAAAGAGTTTAGCGCTGTTGTTGGCCACTTGTTTAGCATTTGTAGCGGGGTAGCCGAGCGCTCGACACCAGACAGATAAAATAATCTGTTTTCTTTCTTAAATCATGACTATTACAAAAATTGCAGCTGTGCTTTTCCAGCTGATAAAAACAGCTCAGAGACTTTCTCCCACTGTCCCAAGACAGATTAGTGAAATGTTCCACTGTTTGCTGAGTGTTCGTCATGATCGGACCATAAGTGATAGTTTAAAACCACAGTTAACCACCCAGGAGCAAAATCAGCCTTCAAACGTGAAAGAAATCATGATTTGACATTTATCGCGATATGTATTGATATGAATTTTGTTTATCGTGATAACGTTTTTGGCCAGATCGCCCAGCTCTAATTCAGACACAGCAAAGCAGAGAAAATGAACTGGTTCATTCTCAGTATTTTACTCAACCACTAAGGTAAACAGAACAACATCAGTCACAGCATCATTACCACTCTACTGCACTCAGTAGAGATCAGGCAAGGCCAGTCCCAAAGTGGACAGTACGACACAGAGGAACACAGCTGAACAATCGGTCATCGGACACAGCTTGAAGAAAATGATGTGCGTTATCATATTTTAACCACTACAAACTGTTTCAGGTCTTGTTCAGGTAACAATTCTTACAGCTGACCTGTGATCGTTTGTATGCATGCATGAACTGAGTCCACCAGGAATCATTTGGAAACAATTGCTTTAATTGTCTAAACAAAATATGCAGAACTTGCACAAAAGTCAGACAAAACAGGTTGAGTAGAAAGTACATAAGCAAATAAACAGGTAGAGTGGTGTTTACAAACAATTACACACTAGACTGGTGAGGGTAGGACACCACTGTGCTTGACTGTAAATAAACACAAACTGACCACTCATTAAGTCCATCTCCTTCTTTCTACATTTACTGTCCATTTTATCAGCTCCACTGACCATATAGTTTCACTCTGTAGTTCTACAGTTACAGACTGTAGTCCATCTGTTTCTCTGCATACTTTGTTACCCTGTTCTTCAGTGGTCAGGACCCCCATGGACCCTCACAGAGCAGGTACTGTTTGGGTGGTGGATCATTCTCAGCACTGCAGTAACACTGACGTGGTGGTGGTGTGTTAGTGTGTGTTGTGCTGGTCTGAGTGGAGCAGACACAGCAGTGCTGCTGGAGTTTTATAACACCACAGTGACACTGCTGGCCTGAGACCTGGATACCAACCAAAAACAACCTGCTTGTGAATGTGGATTCTTCATGACTGCATCTAAAATGAAGAAAAATCAGTAAAAAAAAACACTCAATAGACAAACTATCAGGATGAGAATCATCCTGAAAGAACAGCAGACAGAATGAAAATCTATAAACTCTTCAGAGACACCATCCATTTTTATGGTCAGATCAGATGACACTAGAAGATCAAGACTTATTAGCTATGTCCATCTTTATGGTCAGATCAGATGACAGTAGAAGATCAAGACTTATTAGCTATGTCCATCTTTATGCTGAGATCAGACGACAGTAGAAGATCAAGACTTATTAGCTATGTCCATCTTTATGCTGAGATCAGACTACAGTCTGCTGTTTCATGGCTGAGCTGTTGTTGGTCCTAGACGCCTCCATTTCACAGCAATAGCACTTACAGTTGTCTGGGGCAGATCTAGCAGGACAGAACATTCACAAACTGACTTGTGGCAGAGGGGGCATCCTATGACAGAGCAATGTTTAAAGTCACTGAGCTCCTCAGTGCGACCCTCTACTGCCAGAGACAGCAAGACTATGTGCTTAATTTAATACAACTGTTAGCAAAGGGTGTGTCTGAAACACCTGAACTCAATAATTTAAAGGAGTGTCCCAATACCTTTATGTGACCTGCAAAGTGTTTTTCCACTCAGTTAGTGCCTGCCGAACCATATTGTGGATTTACATTTTAAAAAATCTGACTGGAATAATAACTGGGTATTTTTACCTGGCCTTTCTGTCTAGTTTGCCTGATTCTCTGTTTTTTTTTGTTTTGTTTACCTTAGCCTGTATCTCCACTTTCATTACTGCCTCATTATAGGCAATTATAGCTTATCCTGACTTTGGTTCTCTGATTTTGAACTGTCCGTCCAACATTAAAGCCCTTTCTCTATCTGATATCCGCGAGCGTCTGGTTGGTCACAGCTTTGTTACAAAAATTTTCCTCTTTGATATTTCATCAGTCAGTTTTCATTCAGGAGTTGGTTTTATGTAGAATTCCAACATTCTAAATCACATATCTAAATATTTTATTTCTGCAGGTAAGAATTAGTGCAATATCATTATAATATACAACCCCATTTCCAAAAAAGTTGGGACACTGTGCAGAATGTAAGTAAAAACAGAATGCAATGATATGCAAATCATGTAAACGATATTTTTAAAGGAAAATACTACAAAGACAACATATCAAATGTTGAAACTGAGAAATTTTATTGTTTTTTGAAAATATATGCCCATTTTGAATTTGATGCCCACATCACGTTCCAAAAAAGTTGGGACGGGGGCCTGTTTACCACTGTGTTTATCACCTTTTCTTTTAACAGCACTCTGTAAGTGTTTGGGAACTGAGGAGACACTGCTGTAGTTTTGAAAGTGAAATGTTTTCTGCTCTTGTTTGATACAGGATTTCAACTGCTCAGCAGTTCAGGGGCTCATTTGTCATATTTTTCATTTCGTAATTCACCAAATGTTTTCAGTGGTGACAGGTCTGGACTGCAGGCAGGTCAGTTTAAAACCCAGACTCAATGTTGTTGTAATATATGCAGAATGTGGTTTGGCATCGTCTTGCTGAAATAATCAAGGCCTTCCCTGAAAAAGACGTTGACTGAATGGCAGCATATGTTGCCAAAACATGTATATATTGTTCAGTATTAATGGTGCCTTCACAGATGAGCAAGTCACCCAAGCCATGTGCTCTAATGCCCCCTATACCATCATGAATACTGGATTTTGAACTGTGCACTGATAACAAGCTGAGTGGTCTTTAGCTCGGAGGACACAGTGTCCATGATTTCCAAAAAGAATTTCAAATGTTGATTTGTTGGACCACAGGACACTTTTCCACTTCCCCTCAGTCCATTTTAAATTAGCTCAGGCCCAGAGAAGGTGGCAGTGTTTCTGGATCCTGTTTATATCTGGTTTCTTCTTTGTGTTTTAGAGTTTTAGCTTGCATTTGTGGATGCAGTGAAGAACTGTGTTCACAGACAGTGGTTTTCAGAAGTGTTTCTGAGCCCATGCAGTGATTTACACTACAGAATCATATCTGTTTTTAATGCAGTGCTGTCTGAGGGCCCAAAGATCACGGCCAGCAAATACTAGTTTTTGGCCTTGTCTGTTACATACAGAGATTTCTCCAGATATTAATGATATTATGTACCGTAGATGATGAAAAGCAAAAAAATAGTCTTCGCTGTTTTTATCATGTTACTGACCTGTTGCCAATCAACCACCAGGTGTTTTTTTTAGCATTACACAACTTTACCAGCATTTTGTTGCCCCTGTCCCAACTTTTTTAGAACTTCTTGTTGGCATTAACTTCAAAATGCTCAAATATTTTTCAAAAAACAATAAAATTTCTCTGTTTCAACATTCGATATGTTATCTTTGTACAACCCCAATTCCAAACATGTAAAATGTAAATAAATGTAAATAAAAACAGAATGCAATGATTTGCAAATCTCATAGACCATGTTATATTCACAATAGAACATAGAACACATATCAGATGTTGAAAGTGAGATATGTTACCATTTCAACAAAAAAATGAACTCTTTTAGAACTTGATGGCAGCGACGCATCTCAGAAAAGTTGGGACGGGGCAACAAAAGGCTGGGAAAGTAAGTGGTACTCATAAAAAACAGCTGAAGGAGTAATTTGCAACTAACTCACATGACTGAGTATAAAAAAAGCATTTTAGAGAGGCAGAGTCTCTCAGAAGCACAGATGGGCAGAGGTTCACCAACCTGCAAAAACTGCATCTAAAAATTATGAAACAATTTCAGAAAAATGTTCCTCAACGTAAAATTGCAAAGACTTTGGAAAACCCACCATCTACAGTACATAATATCATCAAGAGATTCAGAGACTCTGGAGAAATCCCTGTACACAAAGGATAAGACCAACGGTCAATATTGAATGCTTGTGATCTTTGGGTCCTCAGGCAGCACTGCATTAGAAACAGGCATGATCCTGTACTGGAAATCACTGCATGGTCTCAGAAACACTTCTGAGAAACACTGTCTGTGAAAACAGTTCATCACTGCATCCACAAATGCAAATTAAAGCTGTATCATGCAAAAAAGAAATCATATATAAACAGTAACGCTGCCAACTTCGCTGGGCCCAAGCTCATTTAAAATGGACTGACGCAAAATG
This sequence comes from Colossoma macropomum, assembly GCF_904425465.1. Taxonomy (NCBI): domain Eukaryota; kingdom Metazoa; phylum Chordata; class Actinopteri; order Characiformes; family Serrasalmidae; genus Colossoma; species Colossoma macropomum. The sequence goes on from NW_023495492.1 coordinate 7,418, forward strand.
GGAAACTGTTCTGTGGTCGGATTAATCAAAATTTGAAATTCTTTTTGGAAATCATGGACAGTGCATCCTCCAGACTAAAAAACTCCCAGCTTGTTCACAGTTCAAAAGCCAGCATCCATGATGGTATGGTGGGGCATTAGTGCACATGGCATGGGTAACTTGCAAATCTGTAAAGGCACCAGTAATGCTGAACAAAATACAGAGGTTTTAGAACATATGCCACATACTGCATCCATCACAACAACATGGCTTCACAGAAGAAGAGTCCGGGTGCTGAACTGACCTGCCTGCAGTCCAGACCTTTCATTAATAGAAAACATTTGGCGCATCATGAAACGAAAAATCTGGCAAAGAAGACCCAAAGAAGACTCAGGACCGTTGAGCAGCTAGAATCCTACATCAGACAAGAATGGGACAACATTCCTCTCCCAAAACTCCAGCAACTGGTCTCCTCACTTCCCAGACATTTACAGACTGTTGTTTAAGAATTCTACTCAGACGAGGCCCTGTCCCGACTTTTTTGAGATGTGTTGCTGCCATCAAGTCCTAAATGAGTTAATGTTTTTTTCATGAAATGGTAAAATGTCTCACTTTCAACATCTGATATGTGTTGTATGTTCTATTGTGAATAAAATAGGGGTCTATGAGATTCGCAAATCATTGCTTTCTGTTTTTATTTACATTTTACACAGCGTCCCAACTTTTTTGGGATTGGGGTTGTACTATTTTCAATTAACTCTAGGGTTTGTATGATTTGCACATCATTGCATTTTGTTTTAATTTATATTTTGCACAGCATCCCAACTTTTTTGGAAAAGGGGTTGTAATTTCACTTGACAAGATACCATTTCTTGCAGCGTAGTGAGTAATATCAGCTGGGAGTGGAATCTCACTTTTTGATAGTTGTTCACACAGGTGATTTCACTCTAGCCTAGTGAAAAATCAAACCCCCGGACTGATTATGTGCAGTCAAATGTCTACCTGGAGAGCCTGTTCTGGCAGGTCACTACTCTAGCTTAGATAAACTCTTACAAGTGTTGAAATTTGATAAGGACATATTTTTCCTATGATCATTCACACTGAAGAACTACTTTGTTGGTACTTAAATGTTCTACAGATACATGATTGTGAAAGTTTCTCAGTAAAAACACTAGTTAGATCTTTGGTCACACCCACATAACAGCTCTGCGATTGTACCAAAGCATCTCGAATGTTCCCTCCACCTCCTCTCCTGCTGTATATAAGCAGGTGATCCATCAGTCCACTCTTACCTTCAGCCAGAGAAGATCTCCACAGAGGAAGAGACACTGATCCACCAGAGAACAACAACAACATCTTGTTTGGTAATTCAGTTTATTCATTCTTAATTCATTATTAATTCAGTATATATATATATATGTAAAATGTGTGTACAGGGTGTCCCAAAAAAATGACATCATTTGAGATGTGAATATCTGAGTAACTACATGTCCTAGACAAATTAAATAAGCTTCATTATAACCAATTTCACAGCTTCACAAATGTTCAGTATGCGCACCGTCTGTGGCGCGACACGTCACGTCGGTAGTCCAGCTCTTGCCAAACATGCTGTAGCATGTCTTGCGTAACCGTCTCCAGCGCAGTTCCAGTTGGTGCATTTTTATTGAATTTTCTCGAAAATGCGAGCTGCACACTCTTGTTTGACTGTGTTTGAGCATATTCTAACACACAGAGTCCCTTTTCATTCCTAGTGAACGCCATTCTTCAACCTGATAAAAAAAGATGAAAAATTAAACTTGGTTAGTTTTTACACACTTTGTTCAAATTTGAGATCATTTGAGGGAGAATTGGCTGTTATTAGACTACGAAATTATGCTGTACATATATGTGTGTGTGTGTGTGTATAAATTATATATCTCGCTGTTATCAGAAGAAAACCTCATATCTCCATTTTTCAGTTTTTGACATAATTTGAAAATGCCTGTTGTCCTTTGCATTGTGTGTAAATTTAATCCATGATGAATGGACCAAAAGAAATTACACAAAATGACTTGGAACAAAATTCTGGTTCCATTGACTTGGAAGTAAAATATATTTTTTCCTTCTCCTGTAAAGTTACCATTTTGGAGATACAAGGTTTTCTTCTGACAACAGCGATATAGTCCTATATATAATGATGCAACAATACTTTATTTATTACTCAGAAGAAACTAATTTGGTCACCTATCTTAATAAACATGTGTATAAAATTATGAATTTCATTACTCTTCTCTCAACAGCATATTTCTTAATCAAATCACCAAAGCTCAAAATGGCTCAAGCTATCACTGAACTTCAAGTCTCTATCAGTAGGGATGAAGAAGACAAGTTTGAAAAGCAAGGTTTCTCCAAAGTTGACGGTAATCTCAACAGTGGTACTTCAGGTCCTGATGTGTTCCTGTGGTTTAAAAAGCAGGGCGACAGGCCGATCACCAGAATCCAGTTCTCCTTCAGAAAAGAGATGGATAGCATTCTCTCTGCCGCTGGCTTCACCAAGGTCGTTAAAGACATAAATACAGGTACTGGAGGCGATGAGACATACCTGTGGTACATGAGTGGCACCTCTAGGTTCGACCTCCCAATCCTGAAGCTGAAGGTGACCACCAGCTTGGAGGATGAGCCAAGTCAGTTCAGCTCTGGCTGGGAGCGCCTGGGCTGCGACCTGAACCGCAACAACGGTGGAGATCCAGTTTATCTCTGGGTGAAGAGGGACGCAACAAGCTACATCTCTGACATCACAGCCACTATCAACTTCTCTCAAGACATGAAAGATCTCTTTCAGCAAGGATACATCCGTGTGGATGAAGACACCAACCGCAAAGTGCCGCCACAAGGTTCTGCAGTGTTTCTGTGGTATCGCCGCTCCAAGGTTGAAGATGATGGCATCGCTAAGATCGATGTTTCCCTCAATAAAAATGAGGAGGACGACCTGAAGAAGAATAAATTCACGAAGGTTAATAAAAACCTCAATGACAGCACCACTGGAGGTCCTGTGTATCTGTGGTACAAGCGTGAAAAAACTCCTGCCATCCAGTTCTTCACCGTGCTAGTCGGTGATGTTGCTCAGAGTGTTTATAAAAAAGCTGGCTTCCATGTTGTGGAGAAAAACCTGAATAAAGGCAGTGATGGAATTCCTCTTTATGTCGCCTATAAGTGAGAGCATGTGTCTCAGGCTCTGTCTCACCCTCAGTAATCAAGTCTTCATTCTTTGCTTTATATGCTCTCACTGTAGCACAATGAGATATCCTGAAAGGCTGATCAGTGTCTGTGCTGACTGTCAAGCCTTTATTAAAGATCTAAATTGAGAGAATCACTACCAAACAGAGATTTGTTTAAGTAAAAACAATGAATAACTGAATGTATAATCTAAAGATTGTGTAATCTAACGCTGTGTTCACCTCATCCTCTGTATTTCTGTTCTTTCTCTGATTAAAGCATCATAAAAGACTGCTGTCGTCTTCTGCTGTCATCTTCTAAGTCTTGTGATCTGGTTAAAATTAGTTCATTTTTAGAACTACTGCTAACAGAAAGTACCTGAGAGAATGGTCGATATGTAGCAGAATAAAAACAAATCAGACCAAGGGCATTATTTTTGGGTGGTCTCAAACTGGCACACCAACAACACTCACTCTACACACATCCTGAATTGAAGCAGGTTTGCAGGGAGTGGGGTGGGGGGGCATTGGATTGTTAGACTCCCAGAATCTAAAGATGTGGGGGCATTTCCCTCCCAAATGTAGAGCAAATCTGGAGAAAAGTAATGAAACTGCACAGAACAGTCTGAAAACAGCTGCTGTAGCCAAACTAGAATGCAGTAAGGATTTTAAAAATGCAGGGTCAAATACTGAATTTAGATTTAGTTTTGTTTGTATAGGTTGTTTTCAGCGATACAGCTGAATCAGGAATACTTCAGATTGTTATTCTACACATAAAAACAGGAACATTTACGAGTTTCCAAAATAAACAGATTTTTTACTAATATTTGAAATTGTATTGAAGTCAAATGTCACTACAGCAGAATTCCACTTACTTTAGCTGGTATTTTTATTATGACATCAACATTGTGTCTATATGAGAGAATCAACATGTTTAATATTTACAGTTTGACACAGAGGTGTTCACGACTGGACAGTGAGTAGATTGGAGGAGCCAAGATTGGATTTAGATTGGATTACGGGAAATCTTTCTTACGTTTTGTGAAACTTGAATTCTTTGTAAAACTATGTGATTATTTGGAAAAACTAGCAGATGTCTTAACACTTTATGACACACACCTGACACATTAATTATAATAAAGCGACCATGAAAACAGAGAAACAGAAAATAGAGACGTTATCATCTGTGTGTATACCAGTTTCAAATTAACCGACCAGGTCACTGATGTTTGGCTAAAAACGCTCCACAGTCCATGTGCCAAAATCATGCATCATCGTTATTTACAGCAGCTCGCAGTGCAGAAACGAAATAAGTGCTTGTAAAGAGTGAAATGTTAAAGCAGCAGATTGTTCAGACAGTACAGAGAAAATGTGCAGTGGAAAAAAAAATGTGCTCCAGTGTTGAATCCCTAGTGAATGTTCAGTTGTTCAGTTGTTTGGTGCAGATCTGAATTTGAGTGGAGTCACATGTCAAAACCCAACCACAGAAAAGTTGGACAGGTTCGCTCCAACCACTGCTGAAAGCGCCTCCCAGCTGAAACAGAGATTCTGATTTACTATTCAGTTTTACTATGTCTGTCCATGCTGATCAGTGCTTCATGCTGTCAGCGGAGGTTTTTATGTGCACAAACTGAACTCAAAAACAGGTGGGGCATTGTCACAGTACTGTGAAAAGTGGTGGGGCAAATGCCCACTCTCCACCGTGGTTCCGGCGGCCTTGGCTGAAAAATAGTCCCAACTCAGCATATTTGGGAGTAACCCTTGAAAGGATATTGTCCTTCAAGGGATATCTGAAAGCAGTGGTGGCTAAGGTGAAGTCTAGAAACAATCTGCTGTGCAAGCTTGCAGGAACTAAATAGGGTGCAGTAGCTTCCATACTGTGTACCTCTGGCCCTTGCATGCTCGGTAGCAGAATATTGTGCTCCAATACACATCACTTGGATACTCAATTTAATGCAACCATGTCCAAGCCCAAGCCCACGGTGTGAAATACAGGGTGTCCTGGTGGGTTCAGGAGCCCCTATTTAATCTCTTATGCACAAAATTCTCAAACCTGGACCAAAAACTAAACATTTTGTTGCCACTGATAGCACTATAGCTAGCAATTTAGCAGCCAGCCAACACTGGAGTAGCCAGCAAACCTGGGACCCCCCCAAATCAAGGAGTATTTTGCACACTGCCCAAGTCCACTGTGGGCGTGTGGAGAGGAGCAAACAATGGAACATATAATTATAGCTTGCCCCCTCCAGAGGCTAAAAGGGGGATTATTTGCCCTCAATGCTGCAGATCAAGATGCACTTGCTTGGCTTAAGGACTTTTCATTGACTAAATAAATAATGAGACTGGTTCCAGTTACTGGATCACCCTTCTGTCCCTACAACTTTTACCAAACTGCTATGCCCCAGTCATCTGCAATCTATTACAGGACACTCTAAATCAGAGGTCTTTAATTAAAATTCAATGAGGTCCAGTCAAAGAAAATTTCCTCAAGCAAAGGTCCAGAACATCATCATGTCTAAGTTTCATCATGATTCAGTGCCATATACTGTTTACTGAAGTAGCCTAGTAGGCATATCAACATCTTATACAGTCACCAACTGAATGTCCAATCAAATAAAATACAGTTCAGTGATATTTCAACAACATTTATTGTCAGTTTTCTCTTTTTAGAGCCGCCATGTAAAATAACTTCCCTCTGACTCACTTTCTTCTCCGACTGCTGTTTCTCGCCTCGTCCCTCCCGTGTGTGTGTGACACTCAATCAAGTCGCAGTGCTCATCATAATGCACAGATCTGATTGGCTGAGTAGCGTCACGTGTGACGCATGCGATTGGTCTGAGAGTCTCCCGGGCCGCTAAAGCTACAGTAAATAATAGAAAAGTTATGCCAATTAAACCACCTGGTCGAAATTAAATAATTCTTCTTAGTTTATCAGTTATAGGTCCAGGTCTGCATAGGAAAGCATCTGGGTCCTGACATGGACCATGGTCCGCCTATTAGTGATCTCTAAACTATTCCACACTTCTAATATCTAACCACTCAGCCAGCACTGTCTTACATTGTTGATTTTATTGTTTTTTATTATTTTATATATATTATGCTATAGCAGTGGGATAGCAGTATGTACATTGATTATGAAGTGGCGCCTGGCCACTGGTCCACCTGAAGACTTCATTGACCGTTTCACTGCTTAGTGACCATTTGCAGCCCTTAATGGACTTCATGTACCCCCACAATGATGGAATATTCCAGCAGTCTGGCTATCAAGACAGCATGGTTCAACATCCCTCCAGACGTCTCCTGTCCACTTGTGCAATCAATGCTACGTTGAATTGCTGCACTTCACTGGGCTAGAGGGGGTCCTACACAATCCTAGTTCCTGTCCCATGACTTTCGGCATGTCAGCCTTTGTTCGGTTCAAGTTGTTGCCAAATTTCTTTGTTTCTTTTACCAGAATAAGTTGTGTTTTCTTTGTTTTGTTCTTTTTGGTCTGGTTTGGTTTTTGTTTTTTTTTTTTTGCCTGCCTGTGAGTTGACCCCTGCTTGTTTAATGGACGAGTACTGGAATTGCGCTATTTAGGTCACATCACACTTGCAACCTGCCTCAGCCCCTACATTACAATTTTACTTGATTCTAAATATATTTTTTTATTTATTTTTATTCTCATTTGTTTTCTCATTTAGTTGTAAGTTCTTTACTTAATAATTTTATTTGATCACTTAGTTTTCAAAGTCTTGTTTAAATACACTGCTCAAAAAAATAAAGGGAACACTTAAACAACACAATATAACTCCAAGTAAATCAAACTTCTGTGAAATCAAACTGTCCACTTAGGAAGCAACACTGATTGACAATCAATTTCACATGCTGTTGTGCAAATGGAATAGACAACAGGTGGAAATCATTGGCGATTAGCAACTCAATAAAGGAGTGGTTCTGCAGGTGGGGACCACAGACCACTTCTCAGTACCTATGCTTTCTGGCTGATGTTTTGGTCACTTTTGAATGTTGGTGGTGCTTTCACACTTGTGGTAGCATGAGATGGACTCTACAACCCACACAAGTGGCTCAGGTAGTGCAGCTCATCCAGGATGGCACATCAATGCGAGCTGTGGCAAGAAGGTTTGCTGTGTCTGTCAGCGTAGTGTCCAGAGCCTGGAGGCACTACCAGGAGACAGGCCAGTACACCAGGAGACGTGGAGGAGGCCGTAGGAGGGCAACAACCCAGCAGCAGGACCGCTACCTCCGCCTTTGTGCAAGGAGGAACAGGAGGAGCACTGCCAGAGCCCTGCAAAATGATCTCCAGCAGGCCACAAATGTGCATGTGTCTGCACAAACGGTTAGAAACCGACTCCATGAGGATGGTATGAGGGCCCGATGTCCACAGATGGGGGTTGTGCTCACAGCCCAACACCGTGCAGGACGCTTGGCATTTGCCAGAGAACACCAGGATTGGCAAATTCGCCACTGGCGCCCTGTGCTCTTCACAGATGAAAGCAGGTTCACACTGAGCACATGTGACAGACGTGACAGAGTCTGGAGACGCCGTGGAGAGCGATCTGCTGCCTGCAACATCCTTCAGCATGACCGGTTTGGCAGTGGGTCAGTAATGGTGTGGGGTGGCATTTCTTTGGAGGGCCGCACAGCCCTCCATGTGCTCGCCAGAGGTAGCCTGACTGCCATTAGGTACTGAGATGAGATCCTCAGACCCCTTGTGAGACCATATGCTGGTGCGGTTGGCCCTGGGTTCCTCCTAATGCAGGACAATGCTAGACCTCATGTGCCTGGAGTGTGTCAGCAGTTCCTGCAAGATGAAGGCATTGAAGCTATGGACTGGCCTGCCCGTTCCCCAGACCTGAATCCGATTGAGCACATCTGGGACCACCAACGTCTCGTTGCACCACAGACTGTCCAGGAGTTGGCGGATGCTTTAGTCCAGGTCTGGGAGGAGATCCCTCAGGAGACCATCCGCCACCTCATCAGGAGCATGCCCAGGCGTTGTAGGGAGGTCATACAGGCACGTGGAGGCCACACACAATACTGAGCCTCATTTTGACTTGTTTTAAGGACATTACATCAAAGTTGGATCAGCCTGTAGTGTTTTTCCACTTTAATTTTGTGTGTGACTCCAAATCCAGGCCTCCATTGGTTAATAAATTTGATTTCCATTGATGATTTTTGTGTGATTTTGTTGTCAGCACATTCAGCTTTGTACAGAACAAAGTATTCAATGAGAATATTTCATTCATTCAGATCTAGGATGTGTTATTTGAGTGTTCCCTTTATTTTTTTGAGCAGTGTATATATTTCATTTTGTACATTTATTCCCATTTTTATGTTTTCAAACCTGTATAATTTGTATACTCATGCTTGGCTGCACTGCAGTTACCCTTAATATACTGTGAGTCTAAATAAAGTGATTGATTGACTGATAAAACAATAAAATATGTATTTTAACTTTTGAAGTGAGACTGTAAAATTTTCAGGAAAAAGTCAGTCCCACCTGACATGGGGCAATGATGAGGCCTCAATTTTAAATTAAATTATACAAATTTGTATAGGCCCCAATTACAGAAGGGAGGGCAAAGTGGGGGCCATTGGGTCCCCAAAACTAAAGAAGTGAAACTGGATTTAAAAACAGGGACTTAAAGCTGCAGGGTCACTATGGCCACCAGAAAAACTGCTTTCTGCTTGCAAATAGCTTGAAAGTTATATAATTTATTCAGTCATAGGTACATTTTTGTTCGGGCTACTTTATAAATGTATTGCAGCCACAGAAAAATGTATGAAAATGAAAACGAATCACCTTATAATTGTAAATTGATCCTATTGTTGAACAGCTGGAAACCTAAAGACACACAAGCATGTACACTACGAGAAGCAGCAGAAGAGCGTGGCTTGTTTGGCTTCTTCTATTCAAAACCTGAAGGGAGGCACACGTGTGTGTACACATTGTGGGTCAGTTTCAGCTTCTGATGGGTTTTGCTGCTGCTGAGTGGAGCAGCAGAAAATATCTACAGATAAACAGATCAACAGTCAAATTACTCACTCTGCTCAAGAAAAATAATACTGTTTAAAAAGCACGGTGTACCTGCTTATCCTTCACAGCATTCTGACTTGTGATTGGCCGATGGTTTCAAGCCTGAGAGACCAACTAAGAAATCTTTTAGCAGCAAAAACTGTTTAAGTAACACTTTGTTTGATAACGGAATACAAAAGAGAGAATTTGCATTTTTTAACCCTCCCAGGTTGATGTCGTGTGCGACATCAAAGGATGTTATACATGCATGCTACAGACTTACTTTCATTTTTTCCCGGAAGGCAAACATTCTGCTGTTTCAATGAGGCTCCATTGTGATCGTGTCCCTTTAAAAAGCTCTGTCAATAACAAACCAAACGCTGCAAGTCTTCTGTGACTATCTGTTTCTCTATGTTGAAAAGAGTTATTGTTGTTGTTAGCATGGCTCTTAATCCTCCACTAATGCCCTGTGTTAAGTCTTTTGACCAATCAGAGGCTGTGTTTATCACTCGTAGACCAATCAGAGGCTGTGTTCCTGACTCGTTGACCCATCAGAGGCTGTGTTCCTGACTCGTCGACCAATCAGAGGTTGTGTTTCTGACTTGTCAAACAATGAGAGACTGTGTTCCCGACTTACTGACCAATCAGAGGCTGTGTTCCTGACTTGTTGCCAGAACAACACTACTCTTCCGGGCAAAATTAAAGTAAGGCATGAAGAAACGCATGCAGCATTCCCAAAATATTTTTTCTTTTATCTATGATGTCCTTTGATGTCACATACAACATTGTCAACCTGAGAGGGTTAAAGTTTTGTTCTGTTTTGTGTTTCATGTTTATTGATCGGATTTATTGTCCGTGCAAATCACCTGACCTGTTAACACATGAACAGAGATAGTGTTTTAAATTAAAAACATTTTCACCTCATGATGATAATTAATATTATCTGCAGATCACATTCCATTTTCCCGTTATATGATTAGCAGGCCCTTCCTGGATCAGGGCCTTGTCGAGGCGGAAGAGCTTGTTTGGTCTAGGGATCTTCAGAGATAAGTCGGCGGGAGCAGTATGCTCCTGGTAGGGTCTCCCAGGACGAACAGGTCTGGAGTGAAGACCCAGACTAACTCAATCCAAAAATCCTCTATGAAAAATGGACACAGACAATCGTGTACCCTGCCCGGGAGAGGGTCACCGGGACCTACCCCTGGAGCCAGGCCTGATTGTAGCGTCCCCCGGCGAGCACCTGGTGGCCAGGCAGCCCACGTAACCCGGCAGGGCTCAGCCCGAAGAGGCAACGTGGGGAGACCATGTGGGCCCACCACCCACAAGGTCCAGCATGGGGGAGCGGTGCAGTGCCGTATAGGCAGTGGGAGATTGCAGGCAGGGCCTAGGCCCCTGCGGCAGAAACTGGCTCTTGGTACGTGGAATGTAACCTCACTGGGGGGGAAGGAGCCGGAGCTTGTGCGGGAGGTTGAGAGGTACCAAACTAGATATAGTTGGGTTCATCTCCACCCACAGTGTTGGCTCTGGAACCAAACTCCTTGATAGGGGTTGGTCCCTCTCCTACTCCGGGATTGCACAGGGTGAGAGGCGTGTGGGGATACTCATGAGTCCCCGGCTGGCAGCCGTGCAGTTGGAGTTTGTCCCGGTGGACGAGAGGGTCGCCTCAATGTGAATTAAAATCGCAGAGAGGAAAACTCTTACTGTTGTGTGTGCTTATGCACCAAACAGCAGGTCGGAGTATTCGGCCTTCTTGGAGCAAGTGGGCAGGGTTCTGGAAAGGGTCCCACCTACAGATTCCATAGTCTTACTGGGAGACTTAAATTCTCATGTTGGCAATGACTGGGAGACCTGGAGAGGCGTGATTGGGAAGAACGGTCTGCCCAAACTAAACCCGAATGGTGAATTGTTATTGGACTTCTGTGCCAGGCATGGATTGTCCATAACGAACACCAAGTTCGAACACAAGGATGTTCATAAGTGTGCATGGTACCAGAGCTCCTTGGGTCATAGGTCAATGATGGACTTTGTTGTCGTTTCATCTGACTTGGGACCATATGTTCTGGACACTCGGGTGAAGCTGCTGTGCTGAGCTGTCAACCGATCACCATCTGGTGGTGAGTTGGATCAGATGGCAGGGAAGACCGGTGGTCAGACCCGGTAGGCCCAAGCGAATAGTGAGGGTGTGCTGGGAATGACTGTCGGAGGCCCCTGCTCGGAAAGATTTTAACTCCCACCTCCGGGAGAGCTTTTCTCATGTCCCGGAGGAGGTAGGGGACATAGAGTCTGAATGGACCCTGTTCAAAACCTCCATTGTGGAAGCTGCCAGGCGTAGCTGAGGCCAAAAGCTTGTTGGTGCCTGTGAGGGCGGTAACCCAAGAACCCCCTAGTGGACACCAGGGGTGAGGGAGGCCGTCAAGCTGAAGAAAGAGGCCTTTAGGGACTGGATGGCCTGAAGGACTCCCAACTCAGCAGATAGGTACCGACAGGTGAGAAAGGTGGCAGCCGCAACGCTGGCAGAAGCAAAATCCAGGGCGTGGGAGGAGTTTGGAGAAGCCATGGAAAAAGACTTTCAGTCAGCCTCAAGGAGGTTCTGGACGACTGTCCAAACACATACACACAGACACACAAACACATACATATACAAAGAAATACACAAACACATACACACACATACACAAACACATACACACACATACACAAACACACATACAAACACATACACAAACACATACACAAACACATACACACACATACACAAACACATACACACACATACACAAACACACATACAAACACATACACAAACACACACATATACACACAAACACATACAAACACATACATATTCAAAGACATACACAAACATATACACACATACACAAACACATACAAATACATACATACACACACATATACAAACACAAACACACATACACACATACACACACATATACAAACACATACACAAACACACATACACACACACACACACACACACACACATACAAACACATAAAAACACACACATACACACACACAAACACATACAAATACATACATACACACACATATACAAACACACATACACACAAACACATACATACACACATACACACACATATACAAACACATACATACACACATACACACACACATACAAACACATAAAAACACATACACACAGACACACAAACACATACAAACATACACACAAACACACACACACACAAACACAAACACATACAAAGACATACAAACATGCACACACAGACACACAAACATATACACAAACATACAAACACATAAACACACACACACACACACACACACACACACACTAACAGCAGGCCATGTAGGAGGAGAACAGAGTGAAGGACACAGCACCTCCACACTTTCACTCCCCGCAGGTTCAGTCAACACCACATGTGTAATATAGATGTGTGGGGGGTGAACAGAGTGAAGACACTGAAAATGGGTTATTTTATATGTTCTTCACAGAAAATGAGCAAAGGACAAGAAATCTGGGGCTGATATAATAATACATTGCATCATTTTTTCCTTTGGTAGATATCTATACAGTGTATACCTGCACATCACATAGAGAAAACTTCTTCACTAGAGGAACAGACTTGAAGATTCGATCTAAATTATGACGTTTCTGCAGGGATTCACTGAAATGAGAGGAAAGAAGGAATAAACGAGTGAGGAAAGAACAGCCTGAGGATCTAACAGCCAGCTGACTTTATTTCCCATCCTGTGCACACTTCACTGATCTAACACTCTTCTTATTACTGGCTGTACTTTGTGAGGGGTGGAGCCACACTGTGACGCGGTGACAGAATCCAGACGCTCGCAGATAAACAGGGCAAACCAGGTTTTATTATGGTTCAGAAAAATCGTATCCAAAAAGCAAGCAAGGGTCGGAGCCAAAAAGACAACACAGGATCACGATAGTGATCCTAACACTTAGCATACAAAACCACAAGGATAAGTGAAAGACGTAGTCAGAAGATCGGGCAAAAGGGTCAAAAACACAGGTCCAAACACCATCTGGCAAAAGTACCAAAGGAGTAGCAAAAGACAAGGTCAGGTAATCGAAACAAGGGTCATAACAGGCAGCAATAACAGTGACTAGTTAGGCAGCTGCCTTCAGAATGGAACACACTAACGGAGTTTATTACATGATGCTCTCATCACTCATTACTGAACGTGTTTAATGAATGTTTCTAAATGACTGTCATTGTGTAACAGAGAGTCAGTGACACTGAGTGTCCTGTTTGTGTTTGTCATCACTGAAGATGAAACACCAGTTAAGGTGAATACAGTCCTTTTAAGGTGTGTCCTGCTCCACATACAGGTTCCATGGAAATGTTTTCTCACCAGCATTTAGTGTTGGTGATCCAACATCTCAGCCATCAAGAACCAAACAGACTGAGATATGCAGAAGTGATCAAAACACCCCAGATAGCAGCCTTTATTGGTCTGCTGGGTTGATGAGGTCAACACCGTGCTGGCTTTACGCCACTGCTGCATACAAGGCCTAACTAGCTTTAGTCTCCTCAAACAGGTTTTAAATGCACTCACATTTCATGGAAGATTAACTAAGACAGACGTTACAAACTACTGAGAGAAAAAAGTAATAATTAGTGTAAAATGATTTTATTAACAATGTTGTTCTAGATCCAGATTATTGACCCACCTCCACTGCCACTGTGTGTTTCCTTCACCAGTGAGACGCCTTTATAAAGAGCAGTGGAAATGATGGCTGTACTGAGCACAGACAACAAGATTCCCCCAGTTTTTAAAGCTTAATGTGAGCTGATTCACTTCCCTCTGACGGTGATGTGCAGTTCATTATTTTCATCAGCAATATTCAGTTAGGGATAAACTAGTGTTGTGTAAACATGGGAGCAAAGAAATCTACAAATCATAAATCATATGGAAATAGAAGTCAACTTATTAGAAATAGAAATATGTAGAAATACATAGAAATTCATATACATTTCAAATAATTGTAAAACTGTCCTCCAGAGCTCACAGAACAGTCCAGGGTTGGAGAACAACCTACATGAAGCAGGAAACAGAAGGATGAAGGTCAGATCCTCAGCCGTTACCCGCCCACTCTCCCAGAACAGCTCCATCCTGGCACTGGCCACGCTAACCAACACAATCCACCTGATACCCATCATTCTGTACAGTATGTTCGTTTAACGATGTCTTTGGAATGTAGTTCAGATACACCTCCGCTTTCTGTGGAACAGAGTAGATGTTTTTGATTGGCGGGTTTTCTTACTTGGTTTTAAGTTCCAACATGTTTCTGAAGAGAAATCTGCAGAACTGACCGCTGTACAAAAGTTTAAGGTGGCCACACTTAAAATGATTCAGTAACTCGTTACACAGCTTTTTATGAGTTTATTCAACATCTGTATGGATGCATTTACATGAAGATCAACACTGACGAACAGCTGGACAAACTGGTAGAAAACTTTAAAAATGAAGATAGTTTGAAACTGTCCCCACTCAAGCAGTGAAGATGGGTGACCTCCTCCTTCTTCTTGGCCTAAATTCTTCTGGATTAAACAGCCCAGATGGACTAAACTGATATTTCACACTGGATTCCTCAACTGAAGAAACACTGATCATCTCATTCCTGAATAACTTCAGATTGAGTTCAATTTGAGTTTCGTTTCTCTGCCGTATCTTTTAATGACACTTGACTAAGACTGGATGATTCTGGTGAATTAAAGAGTTAAATGGTGATTAGTTAAGCAAAAAACCATGTTTATTTGTTTATTAATTACATTAGAATTCATACTAAAGGTAAAGCCACATTATAGGTACATTAAAACATTGTATTTTTAAGTTATTTCTTTCTCTTCTGTTTACTTTAGCATATTTCTAAACCTTTCCATTGGTTCATTTTGTAGCTCAGTCCAAAGCGTCGCATTTGCTCAGGTGTAACAGTGGCATTAATTCAGACACAGCAAAGCAGAGAAAATGATCTGGTTCACTCTCAGTACTTTACTGAACCACTACGGTAAACAGAACAACATCAGTCACAGCATCATTACCACTCTACTTCTCTCAGTACAGATCAGGCAAGGCCAGTCCCAGAGTGGACAGTACGACACAGAGGAACACAGTGAAGATTAGAAAATAAGGACTGTTTAGCAATGTCCATCTTTATGGTCAGATCAGACTACAGCAGAAGATCAAGACTTATTAGCAATGTCCATCTTTATGGTCAGATCAGACAACAGCAGAAGATCAAGACTCATTAGCCATGTCCATCTTTACGTCAGATCAGACGACAGCAGAAGATCAAGACTTATTAGTAATGTCCATCTTTTCTGTCAGATCAGATTAAAGCACAAGATCAAGACTTGTTATTAATGTCCATCTTTATGGTCAGATCAGACTACAGCAGAAGATCAAGACTCATTAGTAATGTCCATCTTTATGGTCAGATTAGACTACAGCAGAAGATCAAGACTCATTAGTAATGTCCGTCTTTATGGTCAGATTAGACTACAGCAGAAGGTCAAGACTTATTAGTAATGTCCATCTTTATGGTCAGATCAGACTAGAGCAGAAGATCAAGACTCATTAGTAATGTCCACCTTTATGGTCAGATCAGACTAGAGCAGAAGATCAAGACTCATTAGTAATGTCCATCTGTAGGTCAGATCAGACGACAGCAGAAGATCAAGATTTATTAGTAATGTCCATCTTTATGGTCAGATCAGACTACAGCAGAAGATCAAGACTTATTAGCAATGTCCATCTTTATGGTCAGATCAGACTACAGCAGAAGATCAAGACTTATTAGCCATGTCCATCTTTACGTCAGATCAGACGACAGCAGAAGATCAAGACTTATTAGTAATGTCCATCTTTACGTCAGATCAGACGACAGCAGAAGATCAAGACTTATTAGCCATGTCTATCTTTAGGTCAGATCAGACTACAGCAGAAGATCAAGACTTATTAGCAATGTCCAGCTTTATGGTCAGATCAGACTAAGGCAGAAGATCAAGACTTATTAGTAATGTCCATCTTTATGGTCAGATCAGACTACAGCAGAAGATCAAGACTTATTAGCAATGTCCATCTTTAAGTCAGATCAGACTACAGCAGAAGATCAAGACTTACTAGCCATGTCCATCTTTAAGTCAGATCAGACTACAGCAGAAGATCAAGACTTATTAGTAATGTCCATCTTTTCTGTCAGATCAGACTAAGGCAGAAGATCAAGACTTATTAGTAATGTCCATCTTTATGGTCAGATCAGACTACAGCAGAAGATCAAGACTTATTAGTAATGTCCATCTTTATGGTCAGATCAGACTAGAGCAGAAGATCAAGACTCATTAGTAATGTCCATCTTTATGGTCAGATCAGACTAGAGCAGAAGATCAAGACTCATTAGTAATGTCCATCTGTAGGTCAGATCAGACTAGAGCAGAAGATCAAGACTTATTAGTAATGTCCATCTTTTCTGTCAGATCAGATTAAAGCACAAGATCAAGACTTGTTATTAATGTCCATCTTTATGGTCAGATCAGACTACAGCAGAAGATCAAGACTCATTAGTAATGTCCATCTTTATGGTCAGATTAGACTACAGCAGAAGATCAAGACTCATTAGTAATGTCCGTCTTTATGGTCAGATTAGACTACAGCAGAAGGTCAAGACTTATTAGTAATGTCCATCTTTATGGTCAGATCAGACTAGAGCAGAAGATCAAGACTTATTAGTAATGTCCATCTTTATGGTCAGATCAGACTAGAGCAGAAGATCAAGACTCATTAGTAATGTCCACCTTTATGGTCAAATCAGACTAGAGCAGAAGATCAAGACTCAGTAGTAATGTCCATCTGTAGGTCAGATCAGACTAGAGCAGAAGATCAAGATTTATTAGTAATGTCCATCTTTATGGTCAGATCAGACTAGAGCAGAAGATCAAGACTTATTAGTAATGTCCATCTTTATGGTCAGATCAGACTAGAGCAGAAGATCAAGACTCATTAGTAATGTCCACCTTTATGGTCAGATCAGACTAGAGCAGAAGATCAAGATTTATTAGTAATGTCCATCTTTTCTGTCAGATCAGACTAAAGTAGAAGACTGGGAAATGTCAGACTGGACAATGTAAGACTGGGAGATGTCAGACTGTGAAACACTGCGCTTGCAGGACTGTAAGTGTGAATGTGCCCATTCTCCTGTCCCAAGAGGCTTTTTGGAACATGGCAGATTTGAAATGAGTGTGTATTTATCAAAAACAGTACAGTTAGTTCAAAGGAGCAAATTTGTCTTTGTACTTCTTCAGTTGAATTCAGGTCAAAATGTATTTGTAGATAATTGTTGTCTTTTTATTTGATAATAATTATAACTTCTGATAATTTTATAATAATTTTATTTACCCTCAACTTGTTTAGAATTGAGTTTGTTTACCAGTGTAAAGATTAATATCCCTGTAGTTGAACGTTTGTTAACTGGGTGTCATTTTTAAACATCATGTTTCACCTAAATGTGAAAATCTTATGTTTTCAGGGTAGATTTTGTTAAATAGCTCTTTTATTTTATTGTTTTAGTGTGAAATAGATTTAAAATAGAAAATCATTACATTAAAAATCAAATTAGAAATTAAATCAGGATAACAAACTGCCATTAAAGAGGCAAAGGGGCTAGAAACACTAACAGAGTTTACACTGAGCTGAAAGCTGCTCTAATAGGAACATTTTCAGGCCGGATTTTAAAGTGTCCAGCGTCGGGGCTCTTATAGTGCTCTCTGTCAGCTGGACAGAGCCGGTCAGGAGCTAAAGAGCCTCAGTCATTTCTCAGATTCGTTCCTGGAGTTTAAAGAGAAACACAGTGACATGATAGAAACACAAATCTGGCAGATAAAACATGTAACACATATTTATAAAACGCCCCTAAAATCAATAAATTATTAAAAATCGTTATGTTTTTGTTCTTGAAAACTAATAATTAATTAATATTTGATATCTTCTTTAATCTTATCAAAAATTAGATGACAGTGATATCAAAGTTATATAAAAACATATGAAACCAACATGAATACAGTTCTTACATGAATGCAATTAAAAATATGGAAATATAACCATAAAAAACATTAAATTAAAACTCCTTATTCGTCATTGACACATATTCATTTTTTCCCTATTATATAATATAATGTTTTGTATCATTATTGAATAAACAATGTTGAATAAGTGCTGAATATTGTTCAGTAGTTCATATCAGATTCCCTTCATCAGTGCAGTAATAAAGCAGGACTAAAGCAGATAAAACACCTTTAAAACACTGCAGAAATAAGTGGACGCATTGTTCACTTTGATACGGGAAGATTCGTTATTAAATGCACTTCAAAGAGTTTTTCATTTTAACGGAAAAAGGAAACAAGACACATCTTCTAATAAAATACATGGATTTTTATTTGTGAAGTCATTTTGAACTCATTATGTTATATATATATATATATATATATATATATATATATATATATATATATACTCTGTACTACTTTTAACTGTTGACTTTAATGTCTTCCTTCTACTAAATTACAGAGAAACCCTGTAATTAGATTTTGTCTTAATAATAAGACAAATTCATCCATCCATCATCTAAACCGCTTATCCTTCTGGGCCGCGGTAAGACAAATTCAAAACGGGCAAATATTTTTCAAAAACCATTTCTCAGTTTCAACATTTGATATATACTTTATGAAAGTCAGGCACAGGTTCATTTGGTGTATATTGAATGTAAAAATATCATTAATGTTCATTGTTTTGGTGTTAATCATGAACACTGCTTTAACTGTACTATGAGAGAGCATAATAATGAAGTCAATATGAATATCTTCCATTTCAAACGCACTCACATTTCATTGTGGAAGATTAACTGAGACAGACATTACAAACTACTGAGAAAAAATCATAACTAGGCCTAGTATAAAATGATTGTACTGAAAATGTTTCTGCTAACACTGTGCTAGATCCAGATTATTTACTAGACAAATTTACGAAGGATAACAAAAAAGAAACAACGAAAAGAGGAGTAAATTGGACTGTGAGTGGAAAGTGGGCAATTCACAGTGCCATTTTGTCTAACACGTTGCTTAGCCATCAGTCGGCTGCCCAGATAACACACAGTAGCTCTGTTAATACTAAAAACATAAATATGAATTAGAATTATACATCACAGCAATTTAATTTTAACTAGGGAAAATGATATTTTATTATAATTATATTATTGATGTTTTCTTGTATAATAAAATGTTAATTTATGTTATATTGAAAAAAAGTTAGACTACAGAATATTTTTTAACCAGCCCCGAACCTGATAATTCTGACTTTTCACATGCTTCACCCTCATTTGCACATCATTCTCATCGTCTGAAATTTCAAATTCACTGACTAATCAGACTCAGAGAGAGAGAGACAGAGAGAGACAGAGAGAGAGACAGAGAGAGAGACAGACAGCAAGGGAGAAAGTACCTAAAAAAAGGCAAAGCCACTTCACTGTAAAACAATACTCAGTTCAACTTATAAAAGTAAGCTAGCTTGGCTCAAACTTCACTGAACCTGTAATAGTCAGTTAACAGAACAACGTGTGTTTCATTTTGTTCACTCATTATTTAAAGAGCAATAACATTAAAACCTTAAGGCAGCCACGCTACTGACTTTTTATAAGTTAGTTTTTTATAGTGTGTATAAAATAATCACTCATTAGAAAAGCAGCTTAATGCGAGCCTGATGTTGTGCCTGAAAAATGTTTACCCAATATTTTGTCTGGGTTGTTCATTTGTTTATGAGGACACAACACCACCCAGATGGAACGCTGTGTTTAGCGTGATCTTTTATTTTAAAATATTGCTTCTTGTTTGTTTTTAGGAAAGATGAGTTACTGAATGACTATTCAGCTTCTAAAATCTATAAAAACTAAACATATATAATTTCTTTGTTATCAGGACAGAGTAGATGTGTAGCACAGACTGATATGGAGAGAGGGAGGAAATGTGCAGAGGACTTTGATACACATATTTTTCCACTTTCTATTAGTGTTTTCTGTTTTTAATGATTTTGTTTCTATCACACAATAAACATTGCAGAATCACTGCACATTTTGTTGGTGTTTAAATTCTTATATTCAATTTAAAGAGTAGCAACTGTACATTTTAAAGGTAAATTTAAAACATTTCAGGAGAGGAAATCCCCAAACTAAGTGCTATATATGTATGTACAGTTAATTGTCTGTTTAAAAGACATTGCCATGAGTAGTGACACTGGTGCTATTACATATTAATAAGTCACCAAAGACTTTGATTCATCATTATAGCCTTATGAAGCATTATAAATATGCTTACAAAGCATTGTCACCAAGTTACAAAGAGTTACAAGTGCATTTATAATAATTACAGTTTTCATTGAAAGCGTTAGCCAATATTTTAATATTTACTAGCCGCCAGGTTTTGTGTGTATTTTAGACAATGTATTGGATTCTCACCCCACTTCTTGGGGCAGGCTAAGCCTGTCCATGTACCTCCTTGACGCCAGGCCTGGTTTAGGGTGCCACCCAGAGTGGTCAGTTAGATTTCAGGGTAACCATGGTGCATAGAGTCAGATCAGCTTATGAGTGGGAAACTATGTGTAAGTGGAATCACACTGTTTTACATGAGTCTGGTAAAGAATCAAATGCCTGACTCAATATGTGAAATCTAAAAGAATCTTTATCACACAAGGAGGAATCGCATTTTGAATGTGTTATTGAAGTGTCTGTTCAGGCCGGTCACTGTTCAAGCTCAGATAAAGGGTAGAAATGTGATGAGGAAACCGTTTTCTTATGAATGAGAATCCAATTATTTATTTATCCACTTGCTACACACCGATAATGTGTTATTCTTTGTAGACGGTTAAATAGAGTCTGTAGTTTTTTGGTCCATGACTGTTAAAAGGTGTCAGTAAAGCGGTGTGTGTGTGTGTGCGCGTTCCGCTGTAAGTACGCTGGCGCAATATGGCTGCCGCTTTACATCGGTTTTCTGTTAGCTCTGTATTGTTTGTTTTGATGTTTGCCTGAGAAGTTTGCCATCATATCCACTGAGATAGTGGCTGAGAGCAGTTTTCCAACTGTGGCTCAGGGGCTTGTTGGACCGGCCACTTGGGTGACGCTGCAGCGCGGCTGCGGGGCTCTCTGGACTGGGGACCTGATTGACGTGCCATCGCATGACCTGGCCTGGCTGCCTGGTTAATGCTGCACAACAGCTGTGAGGCTGCCTGGACCGGTAGTGTTCGGCTGCATGAGGAACGCTACACCGCGGCCATTAAGGCCTCTCAGGCCGGCCGCTTGGGTAACGCTGCATTGCAGCTATGATCCTGCCTAGACTGGTGGTGTTCGGCTGCAGGAGAATGCTACCCCTTTGTGGCGAAGGACATCTTCAGTCTTCGAGGCTTCGCCAGAGAAGATCTCCACAGAGTTCTCCACCACCTCAACAGAAGAACCCATACACAAGATCTCCACTGAGAAAGACACACTCATCCACCAGAGGACAAGAACAACATCTTGTTGATTGGTAATTGTGTTCAGTATCTTATCAATATCAAATGGAAAATGTATGTACATATAGAAGTCTTAGACAAAAAAGAACATTTATATTAGTAATAAGTCTATTTGCTTGAGAAAACACTGCATAAATGGAATAATTGCAAATAAACATAAATGCAGTAAAGTGTAGTTGAGATGAGACAGTTTAGGGAACAAAGTTTGGTTTCAGATTTCTCCTTATTGCCTCCAGCTATCACATGCATTTAATGAATCACGTTAGCAGCACCTGATTTAACATACTGAAGTACTGATTAGACAAAGCACATATTGGAGGATAGCTACAAGAGGGCAGGAAACAGTTAAATGAACACAGAGACATATATACAATCAAAAATTATTGCATTATTATTATTTATTTATTTATTCATATTATTTTAGTGTTTTTCTGAGCAAAGAAAAATTTATTGCCCAGGTAAACAGCAGTTTAAATGTAAATTTCTCAATTGTCTCATTTTCTCATATATATATATATATATATATATACATATATATATATATATATATATATATATATATATATATATATATATATATATGTGTGTGTGTGTGTGTGTGTGTGTGTGTGTGTGTGTACACTGCAGGCAGCAGTTATTTCAGTCAAACCACTGAAGCTCTAAATGCAAAACTCTCTCTTTCTCTCCCTCTATACAGCCAAAAAAGCTCAAAATGGCTCAACCTGTCACTGAACTTCAAGTCTCTATCAGTAGGGATGAAGAAGACAAGTTTGCACAAGAAGACTTCATCAAAGTTGATGGTAACCTTAACAGTGGTACTTCAGGGCCTGATGTGTTCCTGTGGTACAAAAAAGGGGGCGACAAACCTGTGACCAGAATCCAGTTCTCCTTTAGGAATGAGATGAACAAAGGTCTTAATGCCTCTGGCTTCATCAAGATCCATAAAAACATAAATATAGGCACTGATGGTGATGCCATATTCTTGTGGCTTATGAGTGCCACCACCTCATCTGACTTCCCCATTGTGGACCTGCAGGTGACCACACTACTGGCGGACGAGCCAAAGCAGTTCCTCTCTGGCTGGGAGCGTCTGGGCTGTGATCTGAACCGCAATGCTGGTGGAGATCCAGTTTATCTCTGGGTGAAGAGGAACTAAACAACCTACATCAGCAACATTACAGCCTCTCTGAGTTTCTCTGAAGATAAAAGCCTCTTTGACCAGGGATACATCCGTGTGGATGAAGACACCAACCGTGGAGCGAGCCCAGGTTCTGCAGTGTTTCTCTGGTACCGTCGTTACAAGGGTACAGGTGATGGTATCTCTGTCATAGATGTTTCTCTCAATAAAGATCAGGAGGCTGAGCAAAAGAATAATGGCTACAAGAAGTCAATAAAGACCGCAATAATGGCACCAATGGAGACCCTGTGTATCTGTGGTACATGCAGACCAGAAATGCCTTCCAGTTCATCGCTGTGTTAGTCGGTGATGAAGCTCTGCAGGTTTATAAACAAACTAGAATCTGCAAGGTTGTGGAGAAAAACCTGAATGATGGCAATAATGGAGTTCCTCTTTATGTCACCTATATGTGAGAGCCTGAGTCTCAGGCTCTGTCTCACCCTCAGTAACCAAGTCTTCTTTCTTTGCTTTATATGCTCTCACTGTAGCACTTAATGAGATATCCTGAAAGGCTGATTAGCGCCTGTGCTGACTGTCCAGTCTTTATTAAAGATGTACATCAAAAGAATCTTACTCTACATTGTAAATCAGTATCATGCAGATTTGTTTAAAGTTAAATGTCAAGTTTAACAGTCGATTGCATGTATTGGAGTGGAAAATCTAAATAATGTATAATCTAAGCTGTGTTCATCTCACCCTCTGTATTTCTGTTCTTTCTCTGATTAAAGCATCATAAAAGACTGTTATTGTCTGCTGAGTCTTGTGATATGGATGTAATTCACTGAAATCACTTCACAAGTAATTCTTGATACACTTCAAACAGTTAGCAGGTACAGAGGAGTGGATGTGTAGTGGAATAAAAACAATCAAGGGTGTTTTTTTTTTTGGGTGGGTCTCAAACTGGCAAACAATGAACATTGACTCTCCACATGGCATGAAATGAAGCTGTAAAGCGCTTTGAAAATCAATTTTTGAAAATTAGACATGCAGACAATTATTATTTAAATAAAAACTAGCCAACTAAAAACAACCACTAGTTTGAATTGAATTTAGACGACCGAGCTGAACATAGTTTTCAGAAAAAACAGCAAAATGATGGTGAATCTATGAAGCTTAAGTTGACTGTTTTTCTGTCAGCAGCTTCTTATTTGGATTTTCTGTTCCACCTTAAATGGTACAGCAGTTATGTTTAGGGCCTCACTGCTGCATCATTTAAAGAGGAATGGCAAATTTCAATGTGAGGCCAGCGAATAAAAAGTCAGCTTCAGCCTCGTGGTGAATGTTGTGCTTGTTTTACCTGCAGAAGCTGTTAAAATCAGTTGAACAGAGAGAGCTGTGGTTTTTTTTTGTTTAACTACCATGAGGAAAATGGTCAGTTGCCTGGTGAGTTTCTCCAGTAAGACTGGAAGTGCTGAGCGAGGCGCATTGATGCTTTTGACTCTTCACTTATTTCCAGCTTATGGAGGTGAACCTGAGCTCAAACGCTTCATTCATCTTCCAAAATGAAATAAACTGAGCACAAACACAGTGACAGACATTTAATGATGTTGCTGTGTAATCAATTTACGGCAGAAAACGAATTTGCAAGTTTTTCTCAAACTTCTCAAGTCAAGTCTAAAGTCATCAAATTTGTTACTCAAATCAAACTCATGTCCAAGTCACATGCCTCAAACACTCACTTCTGCAACAGTTATATCTGAACGAGTGTGTCTGAGCTAATTATCATAACTGACATTAGAAATTATTGAGGCAAAAGCAGAAAAACAAACACAGGGGCAGGGACTAAATAACACAAACAACACACACATGACTTAAACTAACAAACAACAACATGAAACAGCAGTAACACTCCCTTTGTTGGAGGACACACACCACCATCATCCTTTGCGTGTGGTCATCTGCATCTTCAGAGTCTCAGGCACCACCGCCAGCCAGTAGCAGACCACTACAACACAGGTCTCTGATATCAGTGCTCCCTCCACATTCCCTCATTATTCACTGAGCAGAAAATAGTTCACCTCCTGCAGAACCAAAAAAGACAATGACCACCTCTTATCTAGCGCTAAACTGTTAGCTCTAGTGTTAGCGCGTCTACTGATTTACCTCAGGTTTCCCTTCACTTTTGAATGAGGGAGGCTTTTTGTTTAATCAAGCCAATCATGTTTATGAATGTGCTCCTCTGTCTGCCTCCTTTGTGCCACTGAAGTTGTTGGACAGCCCTGTTAGAAAGATGTTACTGCAATTCTCAGACTGTTGATGATTCACAGTCGTCACCATTTATAATGTACACACCTAAAACAGTTAATCAAGGGCTCTTTTTTTGGTTTCATGTTAACTAACAGTGAGCTAACAGCTAACAGCTAGCTTAGCAGAGAAAGGCTAGTTAACCCTTGTGTTCATAAAAGGTTAGCTAGCAACTTCTTGTTACTCTTCTGCATGATGGCAGCACGCATGAACACTGCGGCTCGTAGCTCTCTGAATCAGCACATATTGTTTATGTTAACGCTGTGTGTAACTTGTGTCAGTATGAGCCACAAGACAAGAAATGTTTAAAGTCGCACTGAGCTGATTAACATTGGTTAAAAAAGTCACACTGACATTACAATCCACTCTCAATGGAATGCAAAACATAGCAACACCCTGGGTCGAGGAGTTAACGCAGACGGAGCAGGGAGCGGAAACAAAAGTGAGGATGCCGAACAGGCCTCCTAGCTAGGCTAAGGAAACAGCCACACAAGCCCCCATTACCAAGCATCTTTGTACTGTATGTACTGTGTCCCACCAGGGGGGAAAACACACTTGATCATGTTTATTCTAACTTAAAGTATGCATATAGAGCAGTGTCTCCTCCACCCTGCATATACCCCCATTAGGAGGGCATCCAAGCCAGTTACAAAGATTATTCAAATTTGGCCTGAGGGTGCACTTTCTCAGCTGCACAACTGCTTCACAAACACAGCATGGAATATATTTGAACAACAAGACCTATCCGAGTTAGCAGAGGCTGTACTGTTTTACATAAAGAACTGCACTGATAATGTAAAGGTCAATAAACGTATCCGAGTCCATCCCAGTGAAAAACCTTGGATGACTAACAAAGTGCAGTCACTCCTGAAAGCCTGTAATAATGCCTTCAGGACAGGGGACAGGGCCCTGTATAGCAGGGCAAGAACAGACTTGAGGAGAGGCATTAAAGCTGCAAAAGTGGCCTACAAGAGAAAAGTTGAAGACCATCTAACACACAATAATCCACAGCAGGTGTGAAAGGGACTACAGCAACTTACCAACCACAAAGACTTTTTTAGACTTAGACTTAGACTTAGACTTTATTGTCATTCAAATTTACACCATACAGTGCGCGTTAGAACTAAATTACGTTGCATTAGCTCAGAGTAGATCGGGGAGAAAAAAAATAAATAAATAAGTAATACAATGTAATGCAAAGTGCAATGTAGTGCAAAGTGTAGTGCATATGTAAACATATGTATATCAACAGATACATAAATTTTAAATAAGTATATATACAAGAAAGTGTATTGCACTAGAGCTCCCAGGTATGGAGTAATCAAAAAAGAATTGGAGCAGCATTTATTTAGAGTTCAGCAGTCTTATGGCATGTGGGAAGAAACTGTTTTTGAACCTGGCTGTTCTGCTTCGAAGACTTACGAACCTCCTTCCAGAGGCCAGCAGCGAGAACAGTCCATGGAGGGGGTGGGAGGGGTCTCTGTTTATGTTCTGAGCTCTGGTCAGACAGCGACTTGTCGCAATGTCCTGTATGGGAGGAAAGTGAAGTCCCAATAATTCTCTCTGCTGTCCTTACCACCCTCTGCAGGGACTTCCAGTGCTCAGACAGAGATGTAACTGGTCAGTATGCTCTCTACAGTGCCTCTGTAGAAGGTGGTGAGAATCGGAGGGGGGGGGGTGTGCTCTTTTCATCCGTCTCAGGAAGTGCATGCACTGCTGGGCTCTTTTGACCGGAGCTTCAGTGTGAGTGGACCAGGTCAAAGTGTCCGTTATCTGTACCCCCAGGAATTTGGTTTTGCTGATTATCTCCACTGCTGTGTCCTTGATGAGGAGAGGTGTGTGGTTGGGTTGGCTCCTCCTGAAGTTGACAATGATCTCTTTGGTTTTCTCAACATTCAGGACCAGGTTGTTGGTTTCGCACCAGTCAACCACCGGAGACGTTGTTGCCCACCCACACAGACTGAGGTCTATTTGTTAGAAAGTCCAGCAGCCAGTTACACAGGTGGGTGCTGAAGCCAAGGGGGGCCAGTTTGCTTATCAGATGTTGTGGGATGATTGTGTTAAATGCTGAGCTGAAGTCCAGAAACAGCTTGCGCACATGTGTATTTCTTCCTTCCAAATGTTCTAAGCTCAGGTGAAGTGCAGAGGAGATAGCATCCTCTATGGAGCGATTTGGGCAGTTAGCAAACTGGTATGAGTCGAATTTGGGAGGGAGTTTGGAGGTGATGTGGTCCTTTACCAGCCTCTCGAAACACTTCATCATGATGGGGGTGAGTGCTACAGGGAGGTAATCATTGAGGGAGGAGATTGTGGGTGTTTTGGGCACTGGTATGATTGTGGCAGTCTTTAGGCACGATGGTACCACAGCCTGTTTCAGCGAGGTGTTAAAGATGTCTGTGAGAACCCCAGCCAGCTGATCGGCACATTCCTTAAGCACCTATCCTGGTATGTTGTTGGGGCCCGCCGCTTTCCGAGTGTTCACTCTTCTCAGCGTTCTTCGGAAATCTGCTGTATCCAGGCAGATTATCTGCTCATCAGGGCCAGGAGTAGATTTATCTGCAGGAGTGGTGTTCAGAGCCTCAAACCTTCCAAAATATTTATTTATTTTGTTGAGGAAGTTGATGTTGTTCTCACAGGGGGGAGGAGTAGCTTTATAGTCTGTGGTTGTCTGAATGCCTTGCCACATTCGTCTTGTGTTTGAGGGATCCTGGAAGAAATCCTTCACTTTTTGACCATGAGCACGCTTTGCGACTCTTATGGCCACCACATCGCCGGATTTAAAAACGGTGTTTCATACTTTCAGCTTCGCACGTACCTCGCTGGTCATCCAAGGTTTCTCGTTGACCCGTGTGAAGATGTTTTTCATCACCCTCACGTCCTCCATGCACTTCTGGATGTATGCAGACACAGACTCAGTATACTCATCCATCCGCGTGTGATGATTTTCAGTGGCTGCTGCCTTGAACATGTCCCAGTCCGTGCACTCGAAGCAGTCTTGTAGTGTTTCCATAGCTCCTGCAGGCCAGACCCTCACCTGCCTCATGGTGGCTTTTTTCCTGATCAGCAGGGGCTTGTATGCAGGAATTAGCATCACAGAGAGATGGCCTGAGGAGCCAAGGTGGAGGTGGGGTGCTGCCCTGAATGCCTCTTTGATGTTGCTGTAAGCCAGATCTAGTGTGTTCTTTCCTCTGGTTGCAAAATTCACATACTGATGAAAGTGAGGAAGCACAGTTTTCATATTGGCCTGATTAAAGTCACCCGCCACTATGAAAACTCCCTCTGGATGTGTAGATTGCAGTTCACTGATGGAATGGTAGAGAACATTCAGGGTTTCTCTGGTGTTTGCACTGGGGGAGATGTACACCGCTATAATTATAATGACAGTGAACTCCCTGGGCAGATAAAAGAGTCTACATTTTACAGTCAGTAGCTCCACATCAGAAGAGCAGTGACTCGAGACTTTCACTGAGTTGTTACACCAGTTGTTGTTGGTGAATATGCAAACACTGCCTCCCCGGGTTTTACCAGTGAGAGCGCTGCTCCTGTCCGACCGGAATATTGTTAGCCCCTCCATGCTAACAGCGTCATCCGAAACGGATGGATTAAGCCATGTTTCAGTAAAAATTATGGCACAGCAGTCTCTCACCTCCCGTTTTGTTGTTAAGTCAGATAGTCCAATTTGTTCTCTAAGGACCGCACGCTCGCGAGCAGGATAGAGGGAAGCTTAGCTTTCGCTTAGCTGTTAGCCCAGCACGGCATCTGCGCTTTCGCTTTCTGTTGCACTGCCTCTGCCTCCTCCACTGGCGGACACCGCTGGTTTGAGGCTCCGCTGCTTCACAGGCCGCTGGATGTAGCCGATGTAGCAGTCCGAGGCTGCGTAGAAGGTTCAGAGTGGTTGCATCTGTGAGTCCCAAATTACTCGATCCTCTTAAATCCAGTATCTCTTGACGATCGTATACTGATTTGAAATGTATGCGCTGCAGATTCGCTGTGAAACTGTGCGAATTCTCTGAGTTATAAGCCATTAAATCTCTGATACTATAGCCGTAGCAGCCACAGCCGAACAGGGCGCCGCCATCTTGGCTTTGCATCTGTGCCCGTCAGCACAGGTACCTCGCTAGCAGAGGAATTGAACCATTTCATTGCTCGCTTTCAGGAAGAGGCCTCATCCAGTTACATTGCCTCCACTGACCTCTAGCCCCCATACGCTTACTCTTCAGGAACATGAAGTAAGGCGGGTGCTCAAGTCAGTGAATCCAAGGAAAGCTGCTGGACCTGATGGTGTACTTGGCAAAGTACTTAAAGCTTGTGTTGACCAGTTATCAGGTGTCTTTACTAAGATTTTCAATCTCTCCATAACACAAGCCACCATCCCATCTTGTCTGAATCAGCTACCACCGTCCCTGTCCCAAAGAAGGCAGCCATCAACAGTCTAAATGACCATAGACCAATCGCATTGACATCTGTAGTTATACAATGCTTTGAAAGGCAGATTTCACATTATATCAAAGCTAGTCTTCCTCCAAACTTTGACCCTTATCAGTTTGCGTATAGAGCAAACAGACCTACAGAGGATGCCATTGCTATAGCACTCCATACCGTGCAGAGCCATCTGGAAAACCTGGGGAACTATGTAAGGATGCTTTTTGTTGATTACAGCTCAACCTTCAATACAATTGTCCCTGATATACTAGTTGACAAGCTGTCTGTCTTAGGCTTTTGTGACGCACTTAAAAAAGAAGAAAAGAAAAAAGTACATTTCTAACTGTTTTGATACTGTTACACTGTATTTCTCTACATGAGCCATTACTGTGTAGTCGATTGGTCGAGCCTGTGACCTTTGTGCAATTGGTTCTGACTGAGCACAGGAACCTAGGGAATGCATGTATAGCTTGCATCACTTATAAAGTAATGCAGCTTTGACCACCACGCATTGTGTCCTGTGTTTACTTTAAAACTAATATTCTCTATCATTCCCCCTCTCAGGTACGAAACATTTGCAGAAAATCGCAAGTATGGTGTTTAAAGATGCATTCTTGTTTGTGAAATCCTATTTAACTGTCGTTTTAATAGCACATTTACTGACTTTATGTGGTGTTTCTAAACTGCAAGTCACTAAAGCTAAGCAGCTCATTGACCTGGTGCACTGACAAATGCTAAATGAGCCAAATAAGCTACTCAGTCTCGTTCTAAGGAGTTTTATGCTCATTTAACAAGGGATTTATGTAGCGGCTGCAAGTTTTATTCATTTTTCACTGTTCATATTTTGTATGGAAACTACTTCATTGTACTTCAGTAATTTTGTGCTGAGCTATACTAATGGAGTGAGTAATGTTAAAAGGCTGAGTAGCTCAGCTAAACAATGCAAACGTGCCGGTTGTTTATTGTTAAGCCTGTTGTGATGTACAGATTTGCTGTTCAAAATGTCATTGATATAGAGTTAAATTGAGGTGTATGGAGTTCAACAGCTTCAAGTACTGAGTTGATTAGGCACTGTTATTCTGTATAAGTGCAAGTTGTGTTAAATATGGGGTAGTATTAAAACTGTACTACTTGTGACTGTGCTGGGCTAAAAGTGAGTAACAATACTGTGAGTAAGTATTGAGCAAACTAACGAGAGCTTCTGTATTTAATTTGCATATTCCTTTTCTTTTCTTTTGAAAAGTTGTGAAGCGCATTATTTTGTTATGGTTGTTAGCTCAGCCCATGAACAGTGTATGCTTTTCTAATGGGCTATATAGAGAGTTTAATGTAATGAATCCTAATTCTATGCATAATATCAGATCACTTATAAAGGAATGCAGCTGTGAGCAGTACGCATCATTTCCTGTGTTTGCTTAACACTGATATTCTCTATCATCCCCCTCTCAGGGGCGTAACAATTTCCCCCTTTCATTTGTGCCTGGATGAAGGGTTTTCTCACAAATCGCCCACAGACAGTAAGAATCGGTCCCAACTCCTCCTCCACTCTCATGTTTAGACTCCTCATAACTGGAGGAGATGAGTCAGGGTACAGAGATGAGGTGAAATCCTGAGCAACACTATCCAGGGCTTGACATTAACGGTTGCTCAAATGCTCTTGGCAACAGACCCCTTATCTTAACATGTAACTATTATAACATGAATTAAATGTTTCATTACCCCAAAGCAACATCTATATTACCACTCCATTATTACACAGTACCTACATAACAACTACACAGGAACACCCACTTACTTTAAAGTGTCCCTTAAACACTGCACTACAGGAAAGTTCCTGTGTAGTTGTTATTATTCAGTGTTATAAAGTGTGATTACAGGATGGTATTAATCAATGTGATGTGATTAGGTTGCCTTGGTACAAAACAGTTGTATGTAATGTTATATAAAACATGCTTCCTTTACCTGCTGGAAAAGACTTTTGATCTGTAGTTTATCAAATGTATCAACACTTTCATAATTAAATGAGGCAAAACTGAAGTTGATATACATGTGTAATTACTTCTGTAATCCATCTGTAACTTTGGCTAAGTCATCAGTAGTTAGACTGTTGTTACATATGTTATTTATGTGTAAGTACAGTTATTAGAGACAATATAAAGTGGAACCAGTTTGTTTACAGTGCACATGGGTGCAGCTTGGGGGGGACTGCGTAGTCACTGTGACAGTATAGCTCCAATGCCAGATCAAGAGGCATCAACCTCTACCACAAATGGAACACTGGGTTCAGGATGCTTTATAATGGGAGCTGACATGAATAAGGCTTTGAGATCAAAAATTCTGTCACGTGTTAAATACATCATACATCAAGCCCACATGAGCCTTGCCTATTAAAAAAAATAGGCAAAGGACTAGGGCTGTGCTAAATATTAGCATTAAAAGCCCTGCTCGTTTTTGTGAAAAAAAATTTAGAAACAGAATAATTACCTAACAATAAGTGCCAACCAGCAAGAGTGTGAATGTAATAATAATTACAACACGATAGTTTTTCCAATGTGCCTTATCAAGATGTCTTCTGGGTGTATTGTAAATTTATTCTGAATACATTACTGTTTAATGCATTGTAATAGAACACATTCCATTATTCAGCCATCTCTACTTTTTCTAAGCATTCAGCTCAACCCTGGATATTTGCACCCAACACAGCTATACATTTTTGAAGACATGCACAATAAATGATTTAGTTTTATCAGTTGTTTTTATTGAAACAACAAATTTCTTGTTTTTAATGCACTGGAACACAGCGTTAAAATCCCTTGACCACCAGATACATGAAGCACTTTGTGGTTTTGGCCACCAGATGCCACTAATGTTCACTGTGTCATGAAGCTTCGAGTAATGAACCTTTTTATGATACAGTTAGGAGAAAAGCTTCAGTGCTTCAGAAAGCTTTGGTTTGCCACACTAAATAAATCAGAAAAGCCAGCAGACAAGCAGCAGGTCAATGAACATGAAAAACATCAAGAGCAATAAGTAACAAGATTTATGTCGGCCTTACACCAAACAGCTTTTTCAAGCGATTTCACTGTCGCAGACAAATTTCCAGTGTCGGAATAAAATCATGAGAGTCTTGCTAGAGTTGTATCGCGTTCTTCTCGATCGTTTAGTGTGAGGTGGTCAGGATGGCTGTCTTAGGTCAGTCTTTTTCTCATCTTGATGCTACGATAAAATCAACTGGGTTTAATATGATCGTAAGTTGTAAGTCTTGTTTCATGCAAATAGTGACGTGCCAGGGCGCGCGTGAGTGCTTGTGGGCGAGCGTGTGTGTGTGGCGCGATAGACAGGGGGAGAGAGAAAGAGAGTAAGAGAGTAAGGGAGAGAATGCATGCGCGAGAGCCTGAAATCTGTAAAAACGGCAAATCTGCTCCGCTGTAATACAATAAACATATTAACTTAATGTAAACTGTTCTTATATTTCAGGTTCACTGAGTGTAACAGTGATGTAAGGAAATGTGCAGAGGACTTTAAGAACAGCTTTATTGAAGAATCATCTATGATTTTTTTTTCCCTTTTTTCTTTCTGTTACACTGGTTTCTTATTTTGTTTGTTTGTTTCTTATGGTTTAGTTCATGACACCCAGTCAACAGTGCTGAATCGCTGCATGTTGTGTTGATGTGTAAATCTTTATATCAAATTTAAAACGTATCTGCATATTTTACAGGTTAATTAAAGATTCTGGGTCTGTTAGAGTATACAGCTCTGCAGTGAACTGAACTGATTCCCAGATCTTTACACACCCAGCCAGCGCATCTTCCCATCTGTACCACTACAGAGTGGAAGGAAAAGGGTTTATCTGCTTGTAAACTCCCACCAGGTGCATGATGGGGAATAATCTCAAATCTAGTTGAAGTCTTGTAAATAGTGATCCTGTAAGATTCCCAGTCTTTGCAAAATCATAGTCTGTGACTAAAAACCGTGACACTGTCTTTAGATGTGAGAGGGAGTCAGACTTTAGTCTTTCAAAAGTCTTTTCAAAGTCTTCTAGTATACGGTTAGCTTTAGAATTGCAGAGAATGATCTGGCAAGACTTCACAAAGACCCTAGCCAAAATACAAGCTATATATAGAGACAGTAATGGGAAAACATGCTTCAGGTGAGCAGTGAGCCATTAAAACTCAGAAGAGAGTGACCTCTGCAGGTGGGGAGTGGAATCTCCAGCCAAGAATGTGACAATAATGTGTTTTAGAGCTATTTTGTTTAAAGATTCCTTTCTAATTTAACACACATTATTTAATTCCAAATTATATTATCAGCAAAACAGTCGGAGTTAATAGCACAATCTTTGAAACATTTACATGAATTTCAAAATTTCTTGTGTTTGTTCCCACATTACTTTAACCCCTTAAATGGCCAGGGGCTGCCGGTGGGCCCAAAGTTTATTACACAATTCTATAACCTAAGAATAGCTTAATTAGTTTCCCTGAAATCCCTGAAGTTACTGAATAATAAGCCTTTGTTTGTAATAAGCCTGGGATTTTAAGGGGTTGACAGCATACACATGAGCTGGCACAACTCTGATCATTAACAGTGACAAATGTCTCCGATCAGCAGATCAAATGCACCTGAGAGTCATCTGAACACGAGCATCACTGGAAGACATAAGCCAAAAAAACAAATCTGACGTTTTGTAAAAAGATGAATTTTTAAAAATTGCTTAAATTTGAGTAGTAATTTTAAATGGGCTTTGGCCCAGAGAAGATGGCGGCGTTTCTGGATCGTGTTGACATATGGCTTCTTCTTTGCAAGATACGGCTTTAATTTGCATATGTGGATTGCACGGCGAACTGTGTTCACAGACAGTGATTTCTGCAAGTGATCCTGAGCCCATGCAGTGATTTCCAGTACAGAATCATTCCTGTTTTTAATGCAGTGCTGCCTGAGGGCCCAAAGGTCATGAGCATCCAAAATGGACCGTCGGCTTTTTCCTTGCATACAGGGATTTCTCCAGATTCTCTGAATCTTTTGATGATATTATGTACTGTAGATTGTGTGATATTGTTTTATACAGATTGGTGAACCTCTATTTCTCAGTGTTACTCTAACAGGCCACTAACAGTCATCAGTTATCGTTGCTAAACGATGACCTAAATACTTTTGTCCAATGACAGGATGTTTTTCTCTCCTTTGTCTATTTTTAACATTTTATATTAATGGTAAAATCTTCTTCTCTGTTCACATTGCTTGTGTCATTGTTTGCTCTCCGGTGTACACCAGAGGAGGATGGACAAAAACTCATTCATTCACCTGCTGTAGCTTAACTTACCATTCAGTTTGCTGAAGGAGTAAGGCCTGAATCAGTTGAAAGGGGGTTCTCTCAATCAGACAATCACTACATTGAACAGTTTGCACATCAGCTAGTAGAACCTACTGAGGAGCTGCTATCAAGACTACACTTGGATCTAGAGGGTGTCCTAATATTCAATAGTTTACAGAATGCCTGCCAGACTTGTGAGGTGAACTCTGTACCTCTATCTAAGACATGTCCTCTGGAAGCCCGAAGAAGCAGGGAAGATGGTTTCTGCCATTTCCACAGCAGTGGGCAGTTTAGTTGAAGGTAATGGGCTGACAAGCCTTCAAAAACCAATAATGTTAAATACAGTTGTGAAGCCCTGTGAGCTTGGTAGATTAGTAAAAAAAATCTATCAATAAATGTGACCAGGACCAGTGTGGAACAGGCAGTGGTGATAACTGTCATGGGGTTTTACTTAATTTGCATATACTAGAAGCTTTGACATAGTCAGACATCTTGTTCTAGAGAAGGCCACCATAATTAGTTTCTTACCAGAGATATGCTACGTTGGATGCCTGGATGTCCAGAGCTCAGGGAAGTGTGTATCCACTGGAGAGTAGGTGCCTGCATACTGGTGGGCCCTCTTTGGAAGGAGGACAAGTGGGGTGGCTCTGCATTTCTGACTGGTGCAATAATACATGAGGAGGGAAGGATTGTTTCATCTGTCTGTTTTTGTGCAACGGTGTCAAACACCTGTGATACACCAACAGCTTTGGCATTAATTGTCTCAGTAAGTGAAATTAAATCTAGTGAAACCAGGGCCCAACAAGCTTGAATTGAGACATTTAGATGCTTTTACAAATTTGAGGTTTATAAATAGTGTTAATCAAATAGTGTGTCCCTTTTAGCCAGTGTCTCCATTCCTCCAAAGTAGCTTTGATAGCTAACGATTAATGGTTACTGACATCTTAATTTCTTTCTGCTGGGGTGAGTTTTTTTTAGAAGAAAGCATGGGGGTGCAGTTTGGGGGGTGTGCTGTGATACTGGGAGAGAATAGCTCTGATCCCTGATTAAGAGGCATCTACTTCTGCCACAAATGGTAGTGTAGGACCAGGATAACACAGAAAGGGGGCAGTGATGAATCTTTTGTTGAGTGCCTCAAATACATGAGTAGTCAAGGAATCCCAAAGGAGTAAGAAGGTGAGAGGTGAACTCCTTCATCATTTTGGGTCTGGGCCATTTGGCAACTGCCTGGACCTTCCTGTTTTCTATTTGCACCCCATTCATACATATCCCAGAAAAGAGATGGAATTCATATTTCTCTAATTTCACTCCCCACTTTCCTGAGAGAAACAGAGAGTCGTATAATCTTATATAATATAATAACATGCACTGAAAGAACTTGTGCTAATTATATGCGCAAAACAATTTGATTTAAGTTTAAAGTTTAAACTTAGATCAAAGTATAAGTTTAAGTTTCCTTCATAGGCCTCACAGTGGTTTGGTCCCCTGCCTACATAGAGGCTGCATTGTGTTCAGCCAGGCACGTCAACTGCTATTTTGGAGTGGTCAACATCACTGCCCGACTGCATTGCCATTACAGAGAGGCAGGTTAAAAAGTGTGCTGTCCAACAGTGTACTATAGAATATGGCACTCAGAAAGTGGGACAGGATTATACAGTGCCATGAAAAAATATTTGCCCCTCACCAGATTTTTTCTGTTTTTGCTAATTTGTCACATTTAAATGTTTCAGATTATTCAACTAATTTTCATACAAGATAAAGACGAGAGTAAACAACAAGTGTAAGCACAAAATGCAGCTTTTAAATGATTATTCCCTTTATTGAAGATAAAGATTTATTTAAAACCTATATCACTCGTGAAAAAGTAATTGCCCCCAAATCTAATAACTGGTTGTGCTGCCCTTGGCAGTAACAACTGCAATGAAA
This sequence comes from Colossoma macropomum, assembly GCF_904425465.1. Lineage (NCBI taxonomy): Eukaryota > Metazoa > Chordata > Actinopteri > Characiformes > Serrasalmidae > Colossoma > Colossoma macropomum. The sequence continues at coordinate 44,269 of NW_023495492.1, forward strand.
CTTTTGCGATAACTTGCGACGATTCTTGTAAACATTGTTGTGGAATTTTGGCCCACTCTTTATTGCAGAATTGTTTTAATTTTGCTACATTGGAGGATTTTCGAGCATGAACTGACCATTTAGGGTCTTGAGATGGGATTCAAGTCAGGACTTTGACTCGGCCACTCCAAAACCTTCACTGTCTTTGTTTTGAGCCATTCAGAGGTGGACATGCTTCAGATCATTGTCCTGCTGCAGAACCCAACTGCGTTTGAGCTTCAGGTCACAAACCTACAGCTGAACATCCTCCTTCAGGATTTTCTGATAAAGAACAGAATTCATGGTTCCATCAACAATGACGAGTCGTCCAGGTTCTGCAGAAGCAAAGCAGTCCCAGACCATCACACTACCACCACCATGTTTCACTGTTGGTATGATGTTCTTATGGTGGAATGCAGTGTTAGCTTTACGCTAGATGTAATGGGACCTATGTCTTCCAGAAGGTTCCACCTTTGACTCATCAGTCCACAGAATATTATCTATATAAGTCTTGGGGGTCATTTAGATGTCTTTTTGGCAAATGTGAGACGAGCCTTTGTTTCTTTTTGATCAGCAGTGGTTTGCAGCTCTCCCATAGATGCCATTTTTGCCCAGTGTCTTTCTTATTATGGAATCATGTACACCGACCTTAACAAGTGAGACCTGCAGTTCCTGAGATGTTCATCTAGTTCTACTGGATGGGTTGTTGATGCGCTCCTGGTGAAATTTTGGTTGTCCACTCCTGGAAAGGTTCACCACTGTTCCAGGTCTTGCTGTTGTTCTCTGGAGTCCCAGAGCCTCAGAAATGGCTTTGTGACCCTTTCCCAACAGTAGATTTCAGTGACTTTGTTTCACATTTGAGTCTCTTTAGAACGTGACCTTCTATCTGCTTCACACAGCCAGACAGTTTCAATTTAAGTGATGTTTAGATTCAGAAGCTCTGGCTGTAATCATGTCTGGGTGTGGCAGTGAAACTGAACCCAACAGTCAATTGAATTTGGTTAACTAGTTGACTTAGTAGCTAAGGGACAATTACTTTTTCACTCAGGGCCAATTAAGGCTGAACAGCATTTTTCCTTCAATAAATCAAATCATCATTTAAAAACAGCATTTAGTGTTTACTTATGTTATCACTGTCTAATATTAAAAGTAGTTGGACGATCTGAAACATTTAAGTGTGACAAATGCGCAAAAATAGAAGAAATTGGGAAGTAGTTTTTCACAGCACTGTATAAGGCAGAGAACAAAGCGTCAGCATTTTTGTTTGTGTGATGTTTGTGTGTAGGTTTGAGTGGTTGCTTGTGATTGTTTTTCTTCTGGTTTTTTTATTAAGCTTATTTCATTTAATAGCAGGAGATCTTAACTTGATGTGTAGTAGTTATATTCATTTATTTACACTGATTGTTAATGCTGAGTATGCACCCTTGGTTTCTTTAGCTCAGCACCTTCTTACTGTGTTTTGAGGGTTTATTTTATTTTTATGTGTATTAAGATTAGAAGTGATTCACACTGATGGATTTGCTGATGTATGTGAAATTATCTTTCTACTCACGCTAAACTGGTTTTTAACATCAGATGCAGACTGAATACTTTCCTATTAGATTAATCTGTGCCTGAGGATTATAACTAAACAGGTGAAAATTTGGTGAAAATTGGTTGAGTAATAAGGAAGTTGTGGCCAAGTTTATCCACAGACGTATTGCCACTAATAGAAAACAATAGGCAACGCGGCATCTAGGCATGTTTATCTATGCCCTGAATCCCCTTTAGTGTTACATTCAGGAACTGCTCTTCAGAATTTTTGCCCTTTAGAGAGATCTGCTCTTTTCTTTTCTTAGATCCACTCAGTTCTGCTCAGATGGACTTCATCAGGTAACACAGCACATCTGTAGTGCAGCGTAAGGTTAAAACACCATGATTTTTTCAGTAGCACTGCTACAAGCACCCATACGCCAGTAAACAATTCATTACTAGGTTTGCTTTACACACCAGAAAGTCAAATGAAACCTGCAGCCCTGCATATGTACATGAAACTAGACTTAACCATGAGTCTCAGTCATTTGCGCACTGTTATTCACTTAAGATCCACTTTCACATCAGCTGTTGTTTAAGTAGAATAAAATAAAAATGTTTAATCATTTAAATGCAATAAGAAGACAAATTAAATCAGAATTTTTTATTTGTAAGATGTAGTTCATTCAATCATACCTTTTCCATCATTTTTTTTTTTTGTCATTCATAAGACAAAAATTACTTTCAATAATTTGAATGTGATTTCTTTAAGTCACATATTACTCTGAAAGCTTACACCCACACATGGATATATGCAGTCATCTGCAAAATACTGAACACCTCAGGTCAAATTCCATGTTGTTGATTTGGTGGCCTGTGCAAAATCTATGGGAAATGTTTGTTTCATAGGAATTGCTGGGTTTAACATCCATTCATCCATCATCCAAACCGCTTATCCTTCTGGGTCGCGGTGGGGTGCTGGAGCCTATCCCAGCTGTCATTGGGCGGAAGGCAGGATACACCCTGGGTTTAACATATTTCCCAATATGTTAAACCCAGCAAATGAATAGAAATTGTATTCTATTCTATTTATAGAAATAAATGGAAAAATATTAGAGCCGTATTTAAGTGTTTTCACTCTAGATCATATTTTACCTTATTTTCACAAGAAAAATCAAAAACACATGGAATTTGACTGGCAGTGTTCCAACATTTGCATACGACTCTAAGTGGATAAGTGTGAGTGTACGGTAGGTTTTTATTTTTTAGCTGTCCAGAGCACTGTGGCTCCCCTGTGGATGATCAGGCTGCCTTCATTGTTGATGGACAGACGGTTGTCCTGGGTTTTACTGTTCTGCCAGCAGTTACTGGCCCACAAAGGTTTGCCATCATTGGTGTAAATGACCAGGTTTCCGTCCTCCTGCATTATGAGGCGAGTTCCTGGTTTGTTCCAAGTGTCTGAAGCCCAAACTGGTTTCATGCTGTAAACCACAAAGTTCCCATCATCCTGAAAGAATGCAAACACACAGGAAATGTCAGTTAAGAGAAAGAAACCTTCACGGTTTTTGTCCCAAGATCAACTCAAATATAATTCACACTGTGTTTTCAGTTAACAGTCAAAAACTGTGTGCTGTTGTCAGCAGGTGTCGTACCTGGAAGATAGCTTTGTGGTTTCCATCATTAGAGATCAGATAGTCCCCCTTATGCAGTTCCTGATTGGTAGAGAGTGCATTCCTGCTCATTTTCCTGTGGAATATTTATAGTTTATAGTTTATTAATTAAACTGTGCCCTGCAGGATAAAAACTCAGGAACAGAATTTCTCTTTATATGGTGGTATTACTTCATATTACATATTACTGTAGATTATATTCTATAAAGTACTGTGCAGTTGTGATCAAACCCTCCTCCTAAAGAGTTTACTTCATTAGGTATGAAAAAGTGCATAAGTGTAGTACTCACGGTGGTCAGTAGAGGCTGTAGAAGTGAAGTGTCAGTGTCTGTAGAGAAGCAGTTTGTGCAGATGAAGCTTCTGCAGCAGATCATTTATAGACCTGGACACCCAGTGAACAGCTCAGGAGGGGCGGAGCTTAAGAGGTAAACACCTGTGCACTTGTCCTACCAAAGACACTCACACGCAATCATGTAAAACACAGCACAGTTGGGTCTGCAGTTTCAGTAAACATGTAGTCACTAACTGGGAATTGAGTGAACTTTTATGAAGATTCAATCAGGAACAGGATTTTTGTAAAAAAAAAAAAAAGATAGTGTGAAATGTTTCTGGATTGTGGGAGGGCATACTAAAACTGAACATACACAGTCTGTACATTACTGTATTAAACCCCTTCAGGATCAGATGCCTTAATAACATTTACATGAAGGGTGTCTCATTAACATATTCATAATGCCTTAAAAAACACTTTTTAACTTATTCATTAATGTTTCAATCAACATTCATGAAATGTATGATCAAACTTTATGGAGTATTCATATTTTACCTGACATTAATAAGTTTAACATGTTTGAACACATTTCCCACAGTACCTGTTCTATCCATATCAGATCTTTTGAGAGCAAGCTGACACCATACCATGCACACATCGCAGCTCTGCCTCCTGAGGAGTGTCTGTTAAGAGCTTCAAATATCTAGTGGCTACCTTAAGCCAAGATCTTTACATCACAATACAGAGTACCAGAACTCCACATACAAGTGTGGACAGACCCCCACAAGCTAACATCACTAAAGCAGTGTTAACACAGACAATGTTGCAGCTGTAGCTTCCAGTAATAATATTAATCTCCAGTGCTGTGAAAAAGTATTTGTCCCCTCCCAGTTTCTTCTATTATTTACATATTTGTCAAACATGAATGTTTCAGGTCATCAACTCTTTTCAATATTAGACAATGATAACATGAATAAACACAAAATGCTGTTTTTGAATGGTGATTTCATTTATTGAAGGAAAAATGCTGTTCAGCCTTACCTGGCCCTGAGTGAAAAAGTAATTGCCCCTTAGCTACTAAGTCAACTAGTTAACCAAATTCAATTGACTATTGGGTTCAGTTTCACTGCCACACCCAGACATGATCACTGCCAGACCTTCTGAATCTAAAAATCACTTAAATTGAACCTATCTAGCTGTGTGAAGCAGCTAGAAGGTCTCAAAAAGGAGCACATGATGCCACGTTCTAAAGAGACTCAAATACAGATGTGAAACAAAGTCACTGAAATCTACCATCGGGAAAGGGTTACAGAGCCATTGCTGAGGCTCTGCGTCTCCAGAAAACCATAATGAGAGCCGTTATCCACACACAGAAAAATTTGGAACTGTGGTGAACCTTCCCAGGAGTGGCCAACCTACCAAAATTTCACCAAGAGTGATTCATCCAGGAGGTCACAGAAGAGCCCAGACCAACATCTAAGGAACTACAGGCCTCACTTGTCTCAGTTAAGATCAATGTACATGATTCTACAATAAGAAAGATGATGGGTGAAAATTGCATCCATGGGAGAGCTGCAAAACGCAAACCACTGCTGACCAAAAAGAAACAAAGGCTCGTCTCACATTTGCCAAAAAACATCTAGATGAGCCCCAAGACATTTGGGAAAATATTCTCTTGGCTGTCTGGTCAAAGGTGGCACTATTTGGAAGACATGGGTCCTGTTACATCTGGCGTAAAGCTAACACCCTATTCCATCATAAGAACATTATACCAACAGTCAAACATTGTGGTGGCAATTAGCAAAAAAGAAGAAATCAGGTGAGGGGCAAATACTTTTTCACAGCACTGTGGATAGGTGTCATAGATAGGGCTTTAGTCCAGCGTACTTTGGAAAATGACACACAGTTCTGTTACACTGTACTACTAAACTGGTTTAGCTTACTTTATTACCTGAAACGTTTACTTTGTTTTTCTGCTGTGGCCAAATGAAGATAGACTGTTTTAGCTTTAAAGCATTTTAGGTGCTTTATTTAGAAAAAAGTTGCAAAAAGGCAGAGGTGCACCACAACTTAATTATATCTAAACAACCTACTGTACATAAATAAGTGCAGGAAGTGGATTATTTTTTCAGGATCAAGATTACAGAACCGGTCTAGTGTTTTCGATAAAATCTGGAGATGTACCACAGCTGAATTCCAAAGACGTTATCTAAACAACAAGTGTAGCTGGAAGACTGGGTTGTTTTTAGCATGGGCCCTGCCAGTATAGAGAGGTTCTGGAGGGGAAGAAGATGGGCAATGCCTGATGAGCCTCCTGCTTTATTTAGTTCATTCTTCAACTCTGGGCTTTTCTACATGCTCAGGAAACATTTTTACACATATTAGACATTTCAACATTGCAGCTCAGTCCAGTCAGATAGTAGCAATGTTCTTTCATAGGAATCCACAAGACTAGGTGAGTGGATATGGAATAAACCTACGTGTGTCAACATATACATCAAAATCAAGATATTACAATAAAACATCCACCCTCAGCATGACTGTTAAAATAAAACATGTTAATATTCATGACTATAATGTCTTTATATGTTTCCAGCAGGCAAACAATTGCGCCACCCCGGACAGACTTTCTACACCACAAGCGATAGGCAGCAGCACACAAAAGCCAATGCCCCACCCATACACACCAATTAAATATTGTGATGTCAGCGTAGAGTAAGAAGATGCAGGACACATAGCACTTCAAGTGAATGCTCTTTTATTAAACATAGCACCAGGGGAGACCTGCCACTCAGCGCTACTGAACAGCCGAGATAGCTGGCAGGTCAGTAAGACTCACACATCCCGTGGTGATGGTAGATACTGGCTCCCACACAAACCACCCCAAGCCCAGCACAGTCTGGCACTACAATGCAAAACCAACACCAGCTAGGACTGTTTTGTTCTAAAAATGTTCTGAGAATATTATGCATGTGTTCTATTAATATTTTCAGTGGAAACGTTTTTTTATGTTCTTCTGGGTAACATTATTATTTGCATTTGCAAATTCAGTACTTTATACCAGTGCCACAGTTATATGTAGCTGTTAGACAGACAAACCTTGTGAAAATGATCTCTCCGTAACTAAACTGGCCATATAAAGCTGAAGTTGTCTCCCTTAAAAAGAAACTAAGAACAGGACTTCCTAAATTAAGATAAGTGGCTCAGAGTGATCTTCTACCTCAACAGTGTGTCAAACTGTGAAGTGTGCTGCAAGTAAGTTTCTTTAGCTCCATCATAGATTTATTTGGTAATTCTTTTTACTTTGTTGTGATAATTAATTAGTTTGTAAACATCTTTTTCTTGGTAATATACAATGTAAAAATATCTTTTTGAGTTCCTCCTGACTGCTTGATCTGCATACCATGTGGAATAATGTCCTGTTAACTTTTTAATTAATTGTTCATCAAAACCGAGCAAACCGAGTGTGTCCTTCATGTCTGTTAACCTGTTCACGTGTATAACCCATTTTTCGTCTATGACCCTGCTTTTTGTCTTGTTCTTTTGCTCAGTTTTGGATATCTGGTTTTTGGCTTTCTGTTTTGGTTTAATGGCTGTGATTTTGGATCATCTTTCTGGCATTAAAGCTTTTAACTTGAGCCCCATTACATTCGGGCAGAAGTCCAGTTTTAATAAACTGGTCCACTCTACTGTATTTCACATGACAGAAGTCTTGAAAACATTGAATATGCTGCAAAAACATTTTGTCACAGAACACTGACTTTCTAGACTAACGGTCACCTGGCAACATCATTCTTGCTGACAGAGAATTTCATTTTGGAGACTTTGATCACATTGAATATACTGCACAGACATTTCTGTGGGACTCCATAGAACAATGGTCAGCTTCTGTAGTGTAAATTTGTGCTTGAATCTGTCACATGTACAGATGATCTGGTATAAGTCACTCTTGCTGTAAGGCAAAAGTCTGTTTCAGTGATGCAGTTTTCAGTGTAGCTAGACTGAAACATTAAGGGTTACTTTATTTCTAGCACACCTAGACCATGGCATGCACAAAATGTGATTCCATCAGATGATGCAGCACACCATGGTAGTGTACACTCTTAAAAAGATGGTTCTTCAAGGGTTCTTTAGTAAAGGCAATAATTCTAGCTTGTAACAATGGAAAAAATTGGTGCTATACAGAAATAATTCTCATGTAACATAAAGTAGCTGTAGCAGCTTCAAGTTAAGCGCACAGTAATGCCGCAGGCTTGCTGGCTGTAATCTGTCAATAATAACCAGTGCTAGTGTTGATGCCCACGGCTGTAAGAAGACAGCACTGGCACTCCGACAGATTACACTAAAAGCTTTGTCATGTACCTTTGCTTTGACAAGAAACATTTTCTTCAGTTTCAGATGCCATATTTTAGACTCCATTACTCAGCCAGTGGTGAAGTACTTGTATGCATCTGTGTTTTTGTAGGCTTTCAACCTTTGTCCTGAAAATGGTGAGAGATTATGAAATAAGTATATAAAAATATTGTGAAATGACAGGTTTGGCAGTGAATCCTCTGAAGCAAGTGGTCAAAAATGTTCAGGTTATAATAAACATGGGTCATATTCAATGGGGAATTTCTTTCTGCATATCTTTTCTGTTCTGGGGAATTCAAGCAGAAAGTTAACACAATAGTTATTGTTAAGCAAGGCACTCAACAGTAGTACTGAGTAGAATACTCAACGCAGCAGTCACGACGAAACCACATGACTACAAGGCATGAATATACAGAGCACAGAATAAAGAGTTTAAAATCACTAAGCCACTAAAGAATCAGCTTAACATGAAAGAACAGAACTTCATAAAATAAAATAGGTTTATAATTGTTGGGGGGTGGGGTTGGGCCAACTTAGGGTGAGACTCTTTATGATCTGTGTGCACTCCCACTCGGAGTTAAGAGAAGAGAAAAAATGATTGTTAATATCGCTGTAAAAAGACGCCTCGAATGAACCCAACTCTCCTAAACTAATAGAAATAATAAACAAAACCCCCAAACCAACTTATGATAAATTATTATAACTAAGTCTAACCTCCGACAGTCGTTCCCAGCACACCCTCACTATTCGCTTGGGCCTACCGGGTCTGACCATCGGCCTTCCCTGCCATCTGATCCAACTCACCACCAGATGGTGATCGGTTGACAGCTCAGCACCTCTCTTCACCCGAGTGTCCAGAACATATGGTCCCAAGTCCGATGAAACGACAACAAAGATAATCATTGACCTATGACCCAAGGAGCTCTGGTACCATGTACACTTATGAACATCCTTGTGTTCGAACTTGGTGTTCGTTATGGACAATCCATGCCTGGCACAGAAGTCCAATAACAATTCATCATTCGGGTTTAGATCGGGCAGGCCGTTCTTCCCAATCACGCCTCTCCAGGTCTCCCAGTCATTGCCAACATGAGCAGTGAAGTCTCCCACTATGGAGTCTGTAGGCGGGACCCTTTCCAGAACCCCACCCACTTGCTCCAAGAAGGCCGAATACTCCAACCTGCTGTTTGGTGCATAAGCACACACAACAGTCAGAGTTTTCCTCTCTGCGATTGTAATTCGCATTGAGGCGACCCTCTCGTCCACCGGGACAAACTCCAACTGCACGGCTGCCAGCCGCGGACTCGTGAGTATCCACACACCTGCCCGGCACCTCTCACCCTGTGCAACCCCAGAGTAGGAGAGGGACCGACCCCTATCAAGGAGTTTGGTTCCAGAGCCGACACTGTGGGTGGTGGTGAGCCCAACTATATCTAGTTGGTACCTCTCAACCTCCCGCACAAGCTCCGGCTCCTTCCCCCCCAGTGAGATTACATTCCACGTACCAAGAGCCAGTTTCTGCCGCAGGGGCCTAGGCCACCAGGCCCCCCCCGCAATCTCCCACTGCCTATACGGCACTGCACCACTCCCCCATGCTGGACCTTGCGGTGGTGGGCCCACATGGTCCCCCCACGTTGCCTCTTTGGGCTGAGCCCGGCCGGGTTACGTGGGCCACCCGGCCACCAGGCGCTCGCCGGGGGACGCTACCCCCAGGCCTGGCTCCAGGGGTAGGTCCCGGGGACCCTCTCCCGGGCAGGGTACACGATTGTCTGTGTACATTTTTCATAGAGGATTTTTGAATCATTACTGCCTTAGGTAAAAATCTTGACTAACAGTGAACAATGTTGCAAACCTCCAGGAGAATTTGGACCTAAACATTATCCACCTTCTGCAAAGAAGTCATGAATTCAAGTTTCAAGCCATGAGCTGAGCCGGACTCCATACCTGCTGTGGTGTATGAATCGAAAGGTCCCTGTTTTGAAACATCCACTGAAACCATGTAATGGGGATTTGAATGGTGAAATGAATCAATTGTTAATTGATGAACAATTAATTGAAAAGTTAACAGGACATTATTCCACATGCTATGCAGATAAAGCGGTCAGCAGGACTCATAAAGATGGTTTTACATTGCATATTTCCAAGAAAAAGATGTCTACAAACTGACAAGTTATTACAAATGAATTATTACAAATTCTTATTACATATTATTTTATATTTAGCAAATAAATATATGATGGATGTTACTTTCACAGTACTTTTCATGCAGAAGATCACTCTGAAACCCACTTATCTTAAATTAAAGTCCTGTTCTTAGTGTCTTTTTATTGCTTGGTGTAGAGAGTAGAATGGGGGAGAGTCTTTTTGAACCTGGCTATTTGTGTTACTTAGACATACATATAACTAGCCTGTTTACCAAGTGTTTATCAAGTGTTTAAAGAGTACGGTAGTACTACAATATTTCACTTGTGTGTATGGATGGGGCATTGGCTTTTGTGTGTTTGTGCCTATTGGCTTACATGTAGAGAGTCTGCTGGGGGTGACACAACCGTGTACCTGTTGGAAACATGCAAAGACAATATAATCATGAATTTTATATTTTTGAATGTTTTATTTTAACGGTCATGCTGAGGATAGATGCATGTAAAACTAACCCTAGACTGGTATGTTGTTTTGGACTTAAAAAAAGACAATCTACCTGCTGCACTTGTTGTTTAGATAACATCTTTGGAATTTAGTAGTGGTGCACTTCCAGGTTTTATGCAAAACAGTAGAGTTGTTCTGTTGTTTTGAACCTAAAAAAAAAAAAAAAACAGTTTACCTGCTGCACTTGTTCAGATAACATCTTTGGAACTTAGCTGTGGTACACCTCCAGATTTTATCGAAAACACTAGACTATTTTTTTGTTTGTTTATCATCTTACCCCGAGTTGTATGTGAAGAAAAAAACAATCTGCACATCTTTAGTGTGTATTAAACACTGCAACTGTAAGAGAGATAAATCAAATTGTTAACACACCAAAAATAGCAACAAAATCTATGTTCTACTTCACATTACTCTGCTTAGTTACTGGATAGTCATTTAGTTTTATATCATGCAGGTTCAGCTTTACATGAGCTTAAAGAAAATAAATGGCCTTTTCAAATACACATAAATAAATTAGCTCCATATTAAGATCAATAATGTGAAAATGGACTGAGGCTGTCCACAGGACATTGTGAAATACAGCCTGTAAAATACCATCTGAAAATGACCTGATACGAGGAAGGTGACAGTATAAATCTGTGGGAAATGATGGTTACAGTACAAATGTATATTTTACTTCATAAACAGGCTGAACACATTTAACTCATCTGAGTTTTTTGGGTATTATGGTGCTGAGTGAGAAAGTGTCTAAAAATAATACGTTATGACAACAAACATTTGGAGTAGCTGCATTGCTATTGAGGAAACTTAACTGAGGAACTTTATCTGGAACCTCACAGGGATAGCAGACACTTGAACCCACTAAACAAATCTAAAACTGACCACCCAAATGGACTTAATGTCTGGGTAATAATTCTTCACATAGTTAAAGCCAGCTAAGACTGCAGCTATGTATACAGATTGTGTCTATTGTGAAATTTACAAGATATAAGATTATTGAGGTTAAATCTTCATTTAGGGTCAATGCGTTGTTGTAAAAATGCAAAGTTCTCATAGCCACATTAGTTTTCTTGTGTTGCAATATCTGTCATATAGGGAAAAATGGGTTGAAATATGTTGAAATTGATAAAGTGTTTTCTGTTTCATATTGTCATTGTCAACTATTGATAAGAGAATAAACACAATGAAGGTAATCCTGGAGCAAAATCTCAACAGAGAGACTTGAGTAGCAAAGAATTGCATCCTTAATTTTAATAAATGCTCTGGAGAAAGAACCTCACAATGTGGAGGTCATTGACTGTAATCTAGACCAATCTAAACAGTGAAAATACATGGAAAATTACAGGAGACAGTGTGACACTAATCTGACCATAATGATAGACAATGTGGACCACTAATGGAGTAGAAGGGTTTACTTTGAAATCTTGGTACAGTTCATTAAATCCAGTGTAATTCTTTGATTTAACCATTCCAACTTAATACTATATAGTGTGTAGCTTATTGCTCAGTGTCATTTTAGACCTGGACATGAAAGAAGGAGTAAAATTATTGACTCCACTCCACTCTTAAAGAAGGATTGGGTCAGAATGCAAAGGAGAGGTAGTCTTGGACTTGGTAGTATTTGTACTCGGACCTGTCCTGGTCTCGGCCATCGGTCTCACAAAATTTATTTTCTCGTCTCAGCCGAGTCCAACTGGTGTTTAAAAATTTGAACGACTTGCACTCAAGCAACCCGGGGATTAAACTAGACCAAAGTGGAACTTCAGAATCTTTAGTTCATCTTGAAGGTAAACAAAGCTGAGCTCCTGTGTTGTGATTCAATGGAAATGTATAATATTTCATATAAAATCTAAAATCTTCGATGAGATAAACCACAGTGGAAATAACCTGTAAAGATTATATATACCTTTATTCCTCAAATTCAGTTGTTTTTTTGCCACTGTATGTTTAAACAGTTCCGTTGTCTACTGAGGGACTCAGTCTTGACTCGATCTCAGTTTCATCTGGACTCATTCCTTACTCTGTTTCACTTTCCTCTGGATTAGTCTTGACTTAATCTCACTTTCATTTGGACTCAGTCCTGACTCATTCTTACTTCCATTTGTACTTGGTCTTGACTCTGTCTCACTTTTTTCTGTTCTTGTCTTGGTCTCACAAACCGATGGGTGGATATTCTGCTTCATGATTTTCTGATATAGAGCAGAATTCATGGTTCCATTAATTATGACAAGTTATCCAGGTCCTGCAGAAGCAAAGCAGTCAAATGATAAACAAGAAACATGGTTGGTGGTTTAAATTAACTACAAAGGCATTATGCTCATAAATATCCACCCGGTGGTCCCGGAGTATTCACACTCATGCCCTGATCTCATGGTCCTTACAGTGTTGCAGTTTCTCCACCTCTGCCAGTAACTTTAATGAACTCAAACCTCTAAATAACTGTACTGACACCCACACAGATGACTCTGAATGATTTGAAGGTACTAACAGTGTACGACGCTCATGAAGGGAACCAAAATAAAGTGCTCTGAATTAGAACACTGGACATGCACATGTGGCCTTATGGCTAAATGCTGATATGATTAACTACAAATTAAGGAGCACCCCAGAAACTCATGATAGTCATTTTAGACAGTAGAAAGATTGTTTACTTGGTTACCCTTAAGAGAGATGCTTGTCCCTGAAATAAGGGGTTTGCTGACTTTATTCACTTGGAATCCCTTGTAATAACAGACATGGTTGACTGTGTGTGTGTCACCATGATCCAACACAACTGTCAATTTCACTGATACCCAAGTGTTGTTACATCGTGGACCTTGGATCGCGAATGATTGTCCACAAACAACCTCTGAGTCCCTTTCTGCCTTAAACCCTGTTAAAAGTCAACATTATGGATTTTTGCCAGTTAATTTACATCTGCTCAATTCTGCTAGATCTAGAATTACCAAACTAAGAGTTGAAACGTAATGTTAACCACTCTTTGTTAGAATTAATTGGTATATCCCCAACCGAAATTTCTAATAGTTTCCAAAAATGCATTTCAGTTGTCAGCCTACACAATGGTTCTACCTGTCCACTGATTGATTAACCTCTTCCTTCTAGACAGTTTTCTTTTAACCTCAATGACAGTAACAGTTAAATTATTGTTAACAATGTGCACAATATGATGAATGCTAAACAATGTGAGCATTGTGAACAGAGACAAAGTCACATAAGATGTGTAACTGTGTGAGTATATGTGGATGATCTTCACCCAGATGGAATCTTTTGATCTTCTGGTTTGTTTGCGACTGTGTGCCACATCGAACAAACAGCAAAGGCTACTCAGGAGAGGTTGCTAGCACTTACACTCAGTAACTTGTTGTCTAGATGTCTCGTCTCCTGCCCTGTGATCTTAACATGGAATGCCTATTCATCCGTTCTGTTTGACCTGATTTTCCATCCAACTCCAAATTTCCTCTCTTGGAACATAGCTCGAACCTCCTTCTCCGGCATCTGCTAGAGCATTTCCTCAAGCCATAGGTGAGTGTTCTTTTGAGTGTGCTATGACTTTTAAGACTGAGACTTCTTTGGGCAGTCTTGGTGCTTCTAGAAGTTCCTGGACTAACTGTTCATTTTTCACTGGTGTTCCTGCAGCGGTTTTGAAGCCGTGCTGTTTCCCTAATTGTCCGAAACCTCGAAATGGTATAAATGTTGACCGTTTGGTCTTTTGCCAGTTTACATGCTTCAATCAGAGCTTTCAACTGAGCTTGTTGGGCTGATGTTCCTGGTGGCATTTGACCTTTTGCCAGGATATCCACTTCAGTTGTCACTGTCCATCCAGCTTGTCTAACCACGTCTTCAATTGCTGAAGAACCGTCAGTGAAATCTGTCAGCGTTTTGCAGAGGAGTTTCTTTGATGTGCTGTTCCACTTCCAATGTGGCCACCACTTCTTCACACTCATGGTCATCAGCCTCTCCAGGCATCATCAAAGTGGCTCTTTCGATGATAATGTGGGGTGCTTCCTGGATCACTAACCAATTTCTCCATCTGCTTGCAGTTACTTGAGTAGCTCTGCTCGTTGTCAACAGAGCATGGAGCATGATGCCATTTCACTGTTAGCTTTTGGTCAAGTACAATTCCAGCCACCATTTTCACTGCCAAATAGACTACTTGGATGCTTCTCAGACATGGCCCAAAACCCAGAACGACATGGTCCAGCTTTAATGAGTGGTAGCCCAGTGGTCATTGCTCACCACCACGATCTTCCATCAGCATGGCTGTCATGAAGCTATTTATTTCATTGGTGAACAAAGTGAAAGGCCACTCAGTGCTTGGAATACCCAATGCAGGTACTGTGCACAAGGTTTTCTTCAGCGTTCTAAATGCTGATTGTGCCTTTTTTGTCCAGAACAATTCTCTCCTTTGGATGAGGATTTCCCTGATGGAGTTCGAACAATGGTTGAGCTAATTCAGGCATCCACCCATGTACTGTTGTAATTGCAGAGACCCAGAAAAGATCTCATTGATTGTCGTTGGCTCTGGTGTTTCACAGATCTGGAGTGATAACTCTTTGCCCTTGTGAAATCTTCTGTCTCAAATAGATGTCATCCACAAATTAGATAATGACTGAAGTTACTTTGGGCATGTCTGGAGACCTTAAATGTGCTTGCAGAGCTTGGTGGTACAGAGTTGATCTGTTGTGAAGGCCTTGTGGGGGTCTCGTTCACGAGTATTGTTGACCTTCGACAGAGAAAGCTAGCCATGGTTGTGACTCTGGAGCTAGAGGAACTGACCAGTAGCTGTTGGCCATATCCACAACTAAAAACCATTGATGGCTTCAGACTGTCGAAGATGATTGAAGGATCGGCCATGAGTGGCGTTAGCTTTTCAATGCATTTATTAGCTTCATGGTAGTCAACCATTAGCCACCATGTTCCATTAGCTTTCTTCACTGGCCACACTGGACTTTTGGATTCACTTTTTGTTTTGACAGGAACCCCATGGGCTTCAAACTGT
The DNA here is from genome assembly GCF_904425465.1 of Colossoma macropomum. Lineage (NCBI taxonomy): Eukaryota > Metazoa > Chordata > Actinopteri > Characiformes > Serrasalmidae > Colossoma > Colossoma macropomum. The sequence continues at coordinate 59,738 of NW_023495492.1, forward strand.
TCAATGATTGGCTTAATCCCAGTGATTGACTCTCTGTTGATTGGGTATTGTTTGGTGCAAGGTGGCACTGTGTCAGTCAGATGAACTGCAAACATGTCCAAAACACCACAATCATTTTTGTCTGCTGACCAGATTGGATGTTGAGAGAGGTTGCCCTTCTGTAACCTTCTCAAATGCCAAGTGACCTTGCCTTCGTCGACACACAGAATTGAGTTCAATTGCAACAGCACATCCAAGACTAGTAGGTAGTAAATTCCACCTACTCAAATGCTTGTTTCCACATCATTAGGACCGATGTTCATCACAACAGGCTGTGTCATTGTAATGGTCATGCGTTCACCACCAGCTGCAGTAGCTCAGATGCAGTGATTGGTTAATGACAAGTTGAGTTGTTTTGCAAGTTCTGAAGTGATTGTTGTTAATTCGGCTCCAGTGTCTAAAAGGAAGTTAATGTCATGATTGTTGATAGTTGCACACACATGAAGACCTTCTGCATTTTGTTGCAAGGCTGCTAGCAGAGGCTGAAGAGAGAGGCAAACTAGTTTTCCTAAGGTGAATTCACCAGAACTGTTCTGGAGACATTTGTTTAACCTTTTCAGTGGCTTCTTCAAGGCTTGGAAGCTTGATCTTGTTGATGTTTCGCTTTCTTTCTACATTTTCTTTCCCAGTGTCCTGGTTTTCCACAATAGCAACAGTTTCCAGATCTCTTCCTTTTTTGCTGGAAGAATCAGCAATAGATTAATTGTCTTCTTGTCCTTTTCCTTTCCCCTTGCCTTTCTGGGACTCATTTACTGTTGGATGTCCACTGAGCTTTAGAGCTCTGATTCTCACATATTGAGCCATTTCAATGTCATGTGCCTATTGCACAATGTTACCAAATCATTTGGTTTGCTTGTTCCATCCTGTTTGTTTCATTTTCAGAGCCACAGCAATGTCTGGTTTGAGAACATTGATGAATCCTCTTCTGAAAGAGGGAGCTGTGACTTCATTTTAGTGAGTCTGACTCTTTGTTAATACCAGCATGTTCAAGTAACTTGCTTAAATTTTTCTTCATAGTCTCTCACTGTTTCATTGACATTCTGTGTACACACTGCAATTTTGTTCCAATCAATCTCTTCCAGTTTCAGCACTGTTAAGAATGGCTTGATTATTTCTCATCCTTCTTCACAGCTTTCCTCAGTGACAACACAATTGCAGACAGCTCAGTTCATTCTTGGTCTTTCAAGCGGACAGACAAAATCATCACATCATCATAAGGATGAAGCCAATAGATCTGCTTCAGGCATTTTAGTTCTTCTTTTTTGGGCTTTTGTAAATGTTTGACAATGACTTAGACTGCTTGTCAATCAAATCAGTAGTGTGTGGTTCATGATAGTACCTGGTTTCCTAACACACCTTCTTTTGCTTTTGGACTTGTGTGTTAGATGTTTGTTCTGATGTCCCATGTTTCTCTTGTTCAGTGTGGGATGATGAACCCTCTCCAGCATCTTCACCAAGAGGGTCTGGTTTTGGCTTGGTAACAGTTTCATCGCTTTGAACTGTAATTCTTTCACGCTTCATCTTAATTGGAGCTAAGCGCTTAGTCTTCACAATGGATTTGGCCGGTTTCACTTTAACTGGAACTTTATGAACTTGAGCATTAGGAGTCAAATCATCTTCTGATGATTCTGAATCACCTTGACTTGACTCACTATGTGAATCATCTGCCTCACTTCCAACATCAGCACCATTTCAGCTGCTAGTCTCTGATGCTCAGAAATTATTGTTTTAGCTTGTTTGAGCTCCTCGGTTGGATACAATAATTTCTGATGTGTCATTTTGGCTCTACCCTTTGAGGGTCATTCTCCTGCAGTTCGGTTGTCAGGCACTTTGGATGTGGCAGTCATCAGGTTAGCTTCTCTCAGCTCTATCCAACCTAGCAATCTCCAACTTCAGCCTGTTAACCTCAGCCGCAAGCTCATTGTTTTCAGCTCTTTCTGAATGAACCTGTTCAGCCAAAGCAGAGACCTTTGCCTGTTCTGTCTGGATTTTATTTCTTGGCCGCTCATCTCGACACCAACTTGTGTAAAGGTGCATTTTGGCAGCAAGCAGAACATGCAGGTCATCTTTAACAGCACCATTAGACATGCACTGAGACTTCTCAAACACCCATTTGATATCTTCTAACTCCCAACTCCCATCTTCTTTCTGATTGATGGTATATTTATACCAAAATGCGAGCCAAACCTTGCGTTGAAATGTTTGGTTAAACTTCCAAGCATGTCATCAATTGAAACATCTGGAGGTGCAGAACCATGTTTTTCAGCTGTCGGCTTTTCAACAACCTCAGAAACTGGCTTTACAGTACTTTCCTGCTCCATAGTACAACTCCAAAATACACATGCCCACAGAGCAGAGCAACAAAGGGAGGGGTAGCACACACAGAGAGCAGAGAAGGGAGGGGTTGCAGCTCCCTTCAGCACACAAATCGCAGCACGGACAAGTCTGACCCCCTTCTCTCAGCACCGCTGAAACACTTAAGAAATAAATTTACAAAGGATAACAAACAGACTAAAAGACCTAAATACTTACAAAGGAATGCAATTGCAATTATACTCGAGTCATTCCCAGCACCCCAAGTGTGGAAGAGAACCAAAAGTTACTTCTTTTCACCCACTGAATAGCAGCCATAACTTAATTAGATTGTACTTTGAAGAAATGCCAACCTCTAAGCTGTTAATCAATCCTTGGGATACTTCTGCTAGCAAACTTTTAAACCCTCAAAGAGTAAATAAAGCTTAGGAGAACATTCAGATGTCTACATTTATTACTCAAATAACTTCATGTAATTAAAATTAATTTAGCTTTAATTGGCTTCTATAATTGACCAATGAATTGATATGTTTCCTGCAGTTACGATATCACCATACAGCTAACCACACAATGGTGTCAACGAATTTTGAAGATTTGGGCCCTTCATCTCACACAGCAAAGCAGGTGTCGATTTGGTGCAGCTTCCGGCTTTTGGCTTGACTTCTTCAGAAGATGAATCTTGATTCAATGTAAAAACTCTCCTGGCTGGCTTGCCAATTGTTGACTTGTGAAGTTGGAACTGAAGTTGTTGAGAGTAAACTAGACAGTGTCGTGCACTTTGGAGAAGAAGGTTAGATTTATTTCAAGACATCTTGATACAGAGATGTTCACAGGTCACCGGTTAGTCCCTTCTCCCACAGGAAAGCAGGAGCAAACACCAATTGTACAGAATGTTATCAACCACAAAGGGCCCAATCCCCCCCCCCCAATATCAAAGTTACGTAGCTGTGATAGAGAGGCATAGAAAAATACAGAACATTCTAAGATGACCTAAAAGGATCAGGCCTTTAGAGACAGATACCCTACAATCAAACACTGCTCAACAGTTCTGGGTGTTCTTTGCCAGATTTTTCGTTTCATGATGCGCCAAATGTTTTCTATTGGTGAAAGGTCTGGACTGCAGGCAGGCCAGTTCAGCACCTGGACTCTTCTTCTGTAAAGTCATGCTGTTGTGATGGATGCAGTGTGTGGTTTAGCATTGTCTTGCTGAAATATGCAAGGCCTTCCCTGAAAGAGACGCTGTCTGGATGGGAGCAGATGTTGTTCTAAAACCTCTATATACTGTTCAGCATAGACAGAGCCTTTCCAGATGTGTAAGCTGCCCAGGCCATAGGCACTAATGCAATCCCACACCATATACCCCATACCAACTGTGCACTGATAACAAGCTGGATGGTCCCTCTCCTATTAAGTCAGCAGGACACGGTGTCCATGGTTTCCAAGAAGAATTTAAAATTTTGATTCATCTGACCACAGAACAATTTTCTATTTTGCCTCAGTCCATTTTAAATGAGCTTTGTCCCAGAGAAGACAGCGGCATTTCTGGATTGTGTTGACATATGGCTTCTTCTTTGCATGATACAGCTTTAACTTGCATTTGTGGATTGCCTGGAGAACTGTGTTCACAGATAATGATTTCTGGAAGTGATCCTGAGTTCATGCAGTGATTTCCAGCACAGAATCATTCCTGTTTTCAATGCAGTGCTGCCTGAGGGCCAAAAGGTCATAAGCATCCAATATTGACCGTTGGCCATCCAATATTGACCGTCGGTCCCTTGCATACAGGGATTTCTCCAGATTCTCTGAATCTTTTGCTGATATTATGTACTGTAAATGGTGGGATATCCAAAGTCTTCACAATTTTACATTGAGGAAATTTTTTCTGAAATTGTTCCACAATTTTTATATGTAGTTTTTTACAGATTGGTGAATCTCTGCCCATCTTTGCTTCTGAAATACTCTGCCTCTCTAAAATGTTCTTTTTATACCCTGTCATCTGAGTTTGTTGCAAATTGCTCCTCCAGCTGGTTTTATTAATAACCCTTACAGTAACACTTTACAATAAGGGTACATTTATTAACGGTACTTTAGACAGTAATAAACATTACTAAATAAGTAATGTGACAATAATCAAATAATGATAGAAGAAAAGAATTAACGTCTTTTTAACAGATTATAATTATTTCTAAAAGGTTAAATAATGTCTTAATTAATCATTAACTAATGTTATTAATGAAAAAATGCCCTTTTAGATTTTAAGTATTTTATAATCATTACTAAGTGACTAATGTCCTAAGTAAACATTAACTAATGTTATTAATGATAAATAGCATAGTCTTTGGTATTTTATAATAATTACTAAATGATTAAGTAATGTCTGAATTAATCATTAACCAAACACAGAAATGAGAATGAACATTATTTTAAATATTATTAAGTGATTTTCTAATCATTACAAAAATGCTTAATGTCTCAATTAACCATTTACTAATGATCCTAATGACAGCTAACATATTAATTCAGATATTATTAAGTGTTATTTAATGTGACTCAAGAATTGGGACAGTGAGAACTAATCACTATTTAACCAATTTTATGTACAAATCATATTTGTATCAAAATATCAAATTCTTTATCAATAACTTTTCATCAATGAACATTTTAAGTAATGTTACTTGATCTTTCATCAAAAAAATATTAGGACAAACATTAGCATTAAAACATGCCTCATGTTAACATTTAGAAATTACTTTAATATTAATTAAGGTAAGAACTGAAATACTTGATAAGGATGGTTGACTGTCAGATGTACAATTCTTCAGTTCCCAAAACTGCTCCTGAAGTATTCTTGCCCTATTCTAACTAATCAGTGCCCAATTTCCCAAAACAATCTTAATGTTAAGAGCATCATAACCGGTAGAGGGAGAGTGCCGTGTGATGCTCCCTCTACCATTTAATAATAATCCATGTGCTAAGATGCTTTCAGGAAACAAAACTCTGCTCATTAATAAGCCCATCCTAAGGTAAGGTAAGTCCACAATGTGCAGGACAGGGGATACACCAGGACCAGGGTTGGGAACTACTGGCATAAGACAATGACTGTCCACTTACTTGACCATCCTCCAAATGAAGACTTCTTGGTGAAGGCTGAGATATGTGGACTGACTCTATAGTCTTCATGTAGAGGCTTGCTTTTTCTGTTCTCACCTTGTAATGATGATGTAATGTTACCACATTACTTTTAATGTATTAGTTTTCAATTTTGTACATATCCCTTAAATACCATTTAGAAATCTGGTAATAATGTTTAATAAGCATTACTTAAACACATGTATGAGAAACAAAATTCTCTGGTCTGATGAAACAAAGATTGAACTCTTTGGCCTGAATGCCAAGCATCATGTCTGGAGGAAACCAGGCACCGCTCATCACCTGGCCAATACCATCCCTACAGTGAAGCATGGTGGCGGCAGCATCATGCTGTGGGGTTGTTTTTCGGCAGCAGGAACTGGGAGACTAGTCAGGGTCGAGGGAAAGATGAATGCAGCAATGTACAGAGACATCCTTGAAGAAAACCTGCTCCAGAGCGCTCTGGACCTCAGACTGGAGCGAAGGTTCATCTTCCAACAGGACAATGACCCTAAGCACACAGCCAAGATGACAAAGGAGTGGCTTCGGGACAACTCTGTGAATGTTCTTGAGTGGCCCAGCCAGAGCCCAGACTTGAACCCGATTGAACATCTCTGGAGAGATCTGAAAATGGCTGTGCACCGATGCTCCCCATCCAACCTGATGGAGCTTGAGAGGTTCTGCAAAGAAGAATAGGAGAAACTGCCCAAAAATAGGTGTGCCAAGCTTGTAACATCATACTCAAAAAGACTTGAGGCTGTAATTGCTGCCAAAGATGCTTCATCAAAGTATTGAGCAAAGGCTGTAAATACTTATGTTCCTGTGGTTTTTTTTGTTTTTTATTTTTAATAAATTTTGAAGTTTGAAAACATTCAAACAAACTTTTTTCACTTTGTCATTATGGGGTATTGTGTGTAGAATTGAGGGAAAAAATGAATTTAATCCATTTTGGAATAAGGCTGTAACATAACAAAATGTGGAAAAAGTGAAGCGCTGTGAATACTTTCCGGATGCACTGTATTTACCACTAGAAATACTTTATAAATTCATAAAAGTTCATAATAAACATAATTCAATCACAATTAACCATTAATTAGTGATGTATGTAATCTTCATGAATATAAAAACAAACATTTGTGAATATATAAACATAAACTATTAAATTGCACTGACACCTTCAGAAAAGAGTAAATTACCATAATTCATTCCCAGTTCAAAATACATAAATGTGAATGTGAAGACCTCACAATGGGACTTTAATTTGTATTTTTAGATTTTACTGCTCTTGCACAGTAATGAACAGCACAAAAAGGTACCATAACAGGTCGACTTATGAAATTATATACAATACAAATTGTGAAGACAGACACCTAGAGGAACTGCTTCTTACAAAGGGCAACTAATGGAACTACTTCTTACAAAGGGCAACTAGTCTAACTGCTTCTTACATTTACCAGATTACTTTAAATTAACCCATCCCCCATGTTTGAAATACTCCTAACAACAAATTTCTGAATGTTACCTGTCACACAAATGCGATGCTCTATGGGGAATAGTTAATGCTTCCTAATGGGCAGGAGCTCTCTATCTTCTTTCATCTGCTTAATGGTGTTTGAGATCATTTCGCTATGTCTGCCAGCTTTCCCGCCTTCTGATGTTGAAGAAGCTCTGCATACTTTTCCGGAGCTGTAATTGCCAGCTCTGCAATGGCTGCAGTCTGGACAATTGTGTTTCTGTCAACACCATATTTTTTGAAAGCTTCCAACATGGTCTTGCCCTTTTTGAAGGTTGAGAGGACTGTTTTGTATCGCTGTATCACCTCAGATGGTTCACTAACTAATAAAAACACACAGTGAGAATAACAATCAGCTCACTTGAGTAATAAACTGTACAGTACCATGCAAAAAGTCAGGGATGCACAACTCTGGTCCTGGAGGGCTGGTGTCCAGCACAGTTTGGTGATTTACCAGCTCATGCACACCTGATTACACTCATCTGTTGATTTGCCAGGTTGAGTGGGTGTGTTTGAGCAGGGAAAATACCAAACAGGCTGGACACGAGCCCTTCGGGATTGGAGCCGTGCATCCCTGATATATGCCAAAGTCAACATCCCCCATACCTTCCAGCTTTTTCTTCATAAAGAAAAAAGATGGTGGTTTACGCCCTTGCATAGACTATCGAGCCCTTAATCAAATTACCAAGACGTACCCATATCCTCTTCCGCTAGTGCCCGTAGCCTTAGAACAATTAAAAGGGGCCCAATTCTTCACTAAACTCGACCTTAGAAGTGCATATAACTTGATTTGTATACGAGAAAGAGAAGAATGGAAGACTGCATTTGTGACCACTAGGGGACACTATGAATAATTGGTTATGTCTTTTGGCCTCTCTATCGCCCCCTCTGTTTTTCAGGCCTTCATTAATGAGGTTCTTAGAGACATGCTAGGTAAATACACCATAGCCTACCCAGATAAGGAAACTCATGTAAAGCATATTCGCACCGTCCTACGTCTGCTTGAGCACAATCTATTTGTCAAGGGTGAGAAGTGTGAGTTTCACCTTCAATCAGTGTCTTTCTTAGGGTATGTAATAAGTTCCCAAGGTGTCATAATGGATGATCAAAAAGTTACGAAGCAGTAGTCCAGTGGTCCACTCCATCCTTGGTCAAAGAATAACAAAGATTTCTAGGATTCGCTAATTTCTATCATAGATTCTTCCGAAATTTCAGTAGTCTTGCAGCGCCCTTAACTTCTCTACTAAAAGGTGGTCCTAAGAAACTAAGTTGGACGGAACAGGCCAAACACGCATTTCAGAATTTGAAGAAAGACCCTTCTGAGCCGTTTTTAGTACAGGTGGATGCTTCAGAGACAGATGTGGGTGCTGTCCTATCACAACACTCCATTTCTCCCCTGAAACTCCATCCTGTAGCGTTTTTTTTCACACAAGTTAACACCAGCCAAAAAGAATTATGGTATTGGAGATCGTGAATTACTAGCGGTTAAGTTGGCTTTGGAAGAGTGGCGTCACTGGCTGGAAGGAGCTAATCACCCATTTGTAGTCATCACTGATCATAAGAACTAAAAGATTAAATGCACGCCAAGCCAGATGGTCTTTATTCTTTTCCCATTTCAATTTCAGCATCACTTATCGCCCAGGTTCTAGGAACACCAAAGCAGACGCTCTATCTAGATTATACCAATGTGAGAATCCTGTTTCCACCCAATCTGAACCCGAACGCATTGTACTGCCAGAGGTTTCCATCTCCGCTATACGTTGGGAAATAGATGAGGATATTGTAAAGGCATTAACCAACATCACAGTACCAGAGCAATGCCCCCCAGGGAAAACTTATGTTCCAGACCAGTTTCGTACTCAACTAATCACCTGGGCACACTCCTCACTTACATTGGGTCACCCCGGAGAGATGCATACACATCAGCTTCTGTCCAATCAATACTGGTGGGAATCTATGCATAAGGACATACATGCCTTTGTCGCATCTTGCTCCACATGCTCGCAATGTAAAACCCCTAAGACATTACCTGCAGGTAAAATAGTGGCGTTACCTGTCCCTGAGAGACCTTGGTCACATATAGCTCTATATATAGATATATATAGATACATATAGATCTACTGGAATCACAAGGGCATACCACCATCCTGACAATATTTGTTCAGCAAATAAACATCAACTGATGAAATATTAAACCACAATATCACAGTATCAAATAATCACAATGCAAATGATAACAAACACTGCTGCTGTGTGGAATTCACTACAAAGGCATGAGACGTGTTATGCTCATGTATGTCCACCAGGTGGCAGCAGAGTACTATTAATGATAAAAGTACTCACAATCACGCACTGATCTCATGGTGTTTACAGTGTTGCAGTTTCACCATCTCTGACACCCACACAGATGACTTAGAATGATTTGAAGGTACTAACAGTGTAAGGTGCTCATGAAAGGTACCCAAATAAAGTGCTTTAAATTAGAACTCTGGACATGCCACATGGCTAAATGTGGGATATGATTTACTACAACTTAAGGAGCACTGTGGTTACATGTTTTTCCTACATCTACATCCTTGTCTCAGATTTATAAGCTTATTGGCTGAGACTTGTAGTTTACACTGCAGACAAGGGGGAGCATCAGATCCAACCAGCCTCCAGATCACAGTCAGCTCCGTATAGGATTGGTTTATCACACTTTAGCCAGTGTTAGAATGGTGGATGAAAGGTCAAGCTTTTCATCTCTGCAGCAGTGATGCCTTCTGCTTTGAAAAAAAAAGTTTGCATTATTTTTAACTATTTGTAAACTGCAAAGACGAGAACCAGAACATCAGAATGTGGCACAACCAAAAAGGAAAACCTCTATAGCAGTAAATGTGTTACAGTTATGAAATAAAGAAGCATAATCCTATATTCCAACAGAAAAATCTTGAATCATTTAATATTATACACTATTTTTATCTCACTATACAAATTTAGGCAAATGTGTGAAGTTGATCATGTTGAGCTGTTTGTACTAAAAGGTCAGAGTGTGTTTAGTCTGATCTCTTCCAGTGAAGCTCTGATGACTCTCAGGTGGATGTGGTCTGCTGATTAGAGACTTTTACACAAACTTATGGAGTTCATGCAGCTGGAGTGCATAGCACCAACTACTAGCGCTGTCGCCTCACAGCAAGAAGGGCCTGGGTTCGATTCCTGGCTGGGTGACCGGGGACCTTTCTGTGTGGAGTTTGCATGTTCTCCCTTTGTCCGTGTGGGTTTCCTCCGGGTACTCCGGTTTCCTCCCATGGTCCAAGACATGCTTTCAGGCCAAGTGGACATGCTGAATTGCCCCTAGGTGTGAATGTGTGTGTGATTGTATATGTATGTCTGTCTGTCTGCCCTGTGATGGACTGGTGACCTGTCTAGGGTGTATCCTGCCTTCCACCCAATGACAGCTGGGATAGGCTCCAGCACCCCACCGCGACCCAGAAGGATAAGTGGTTTAGATGATGTATGTTCCCCACTATTTTCCAGGAGGAAGCTCAGATCTACACTCCCAATCTGATCTGCTAACATTCAGGTAGAGTTTTTCATGCAGTATTGCATTCAGTCTCTGTCTATTTACACACCATTAATTGTAATATGGAATTACATAGTTATGTTGCATGTAATTCATAGTTATTTTAGTGCCCTCATGTGGCATTTTGTAGGTACTGCATAAGACTGCACTCTCTATTGAGGACAGATGGTTCAATCAGTTAATGGACAAAGAGATGTTCACTACAATTCCAACAGCTGGGTTGCTCCTCTTTCCTTTTGCACACTGAGGCCATGTCTCCCTAGCAAAAGAAAGCAAGCTTTAAGTTGTTTTATTTCTCATTGTCATACACTCAAAAGGAAACCCGAGATGAAGAACCACTTTGCAGCTTTCATGCAGAAAATCTTCGGCACAGACACAAAACACTTTGGACAATGTAGTCTTGGACTGAGCTGGGACCTCAAATATGAGAGATTCACATTCTCTTCTGTCATGAGTGAGAAACCATTCACACGAAGAGGAGTCCTTGCTACTGTGAACTTGCTTGCTTGATCCCTTGGGTCTTGTTGCTCCCATCACTATCCAAGGAAAACTCCTACTTAGAGAGCTTACCAGTACAAGCTTACCAGGCCAAATCGAATGCATGGAAAAATTTGTTGCAGCATCTTGCAAAGCTTGAAATTCCTTATGCCTACACTACAACTTTCCATTTGTGATGCTCATCAAAAAGAAATTCCCATTTTCTCAGATGCATCCATCGGCTGTTGCATATCTCAAAGTGACAGACTCCAATGGAGCATGTCACCTTAGATTCATCATGGGGAAGGCCAAGTTAACTCCTATATTTACAATGAAACCAGAAGGTTCTATGTATATCTCAGCCATATGGTTCAGCACATCAGGAAATTCTCTTGGCTGGCATCACTGCCCTAAACCTTACTCAAGCAATGTCATTACAGCAAAGGCGGTTGTCATTTGATGTGTGCAAATGGAAACATACAAGGTGGTGTACAGCAGCATGGAGAAAGGAAAAATCATTCCTAAAAGTAGTCCACTCTGGGAAGTAAGTAAGTAAGTAAGTAAAGTTTATTTATATAGTGCTTTTTACAACAGGTGTTGTCACAAAGCAGCTTTACAAGGAAATGAGCATTACAAAAAGAAATCCGGGTCCGAGCCCCCATGAGCGTCGCCAGTGGCGACAGTGGCAAGGAAAAACTCCCTAAGAGAAACAGGAAGAAACCTTGAGAGGAACCAAGACTCAGAAGGGGAACCCATCCTCCTCTGGTCGACACCGGATAGTAAACATTGTTAGTATAAAGTATTATAGTACAAAAACAGGGAAAACAGGTGGAGCAAATGATTAATTTGATTAGTTCATGCAGCGGCAGCAGCAGCAGCATCAGTGGGGTCAGGTTGTGAGGGTGAGGTTTGCAAGGCAAGCAGTGGCACCCGATCAAGGCAGAAGAGGCAGCAGCATCAGAACGCACAGGATGGGCAGCTGTTCAACTCGGCAAAGGAAAGAAAGGAAAAACACACAGAGAGTCAGTTCTGTAATGGGTGACTGACAGAACTGAGAGTCAGTTCTGTAATGGGTGACTGATCACAGATTACAGTGTTAGCAGAGCAGCAGAGACTCAGGCAGGTATAGAACTGACAGGGAAAACCAATTACCAAAGGCTTCACTATACAAGTAAGTTTTTAGCTTAGACTTAAACACTGAGGCTGTGTCTGAGTCCCGAACATTAACAGGAAGACTATTCCAAAGCTGGGGGGCTTTGTATGAGAAGCTCCGCCCCCTGACGTAACTTTATTAATTCTAGGTACTAATAGTAAGTCAGCACCTTGTGTTCTAAGTAGGCGTGATGGTTCATAGTGAGAGAGCAGTTCACTCAGGTACTGAGGGGCGAGTCCGTTTAGTGCTTTGTATGTCAGTAAGAGAATTTTATAATCAAGCTTGTTAAGGCTTTTGCTGGGACATCCAGCCAGCAGGGCATTACAGTAATCTAGCCTTGAAGTAATAAATGCATGAACTAACTTTTCTGCATCCTGTAGAGAGAATGCATTCCTTAATTTAGCAATATTGCGGAGATGCAGGAAGGCTGTTCTAGTAATATTAGTTATATGTGTGTCGAAGGACAGATCAGGGTCTATAATGACACCAAGGTTTTTTACAGATGAGCTTGATGCAACTGAGAAATTGTTAAGTTTAAGTGTTAAATTAGACAGTTTGTTTCCAGCTGCTTTTGGACCAAGAAGCAGAACCTCCGTTTTATCCGAGTTTAGAAGGAGAAAGTTACTCGACATCCAGTCCTTTATGTCTTTTATACAGTCCTCAGTCTTGCTAAGTTTAATTTTATCATCTGGTTTTCTTGATATATATAACTGAGTGTCATCAGCATAGCAGTGAAAATTTATGCCGTGTTTACTGATAATGGTGCTTAGTGGTAGCATATATAATGTGAATAATACAGGTCCTAAAACAGAGCCTTGTGGAACACCATACTTTACTTTTGTGAGAACAGATGATTCACCGTTTATATTAACAAACTGACAGCGATCAGTGAGGTAGGACCGGAACCAGGAAAGAGCTATTCCTGTTACCCCGACAAGGTTTTCTAGTCTGTCAAGTAAGATAGTGTGGTCTATTGTGTCAAATGCTGCACTAAGATCGAGGAGGACTAACAAGGACACATTATCTTGGTCAGAAAATAATAATAGATCATTTACAATTTTTACTAGTGCTGTTTCTGTACTATGATGTGGCCTAAAACCAGATTGAAATTTTTCATGCATTTCATTCCTATGCAAATAGGAGCTTAATTGTTTTGCTGCAACTTTTTCCAAGATCTTAGATATAAAGGGGAGATTCGAGATGGGTCTATAATTTTATAGTTTGCATGGATTGAGGTTCGCTTTCTTAATCAGAGTCTAATTACTGCTAGTTCAAGAGATTTTGGGATGTACCCAAGGCTAAGAGAGGAGTTTATTATTGACAGAATAGGCTTGGTTATTTCTGGCAAAATTTCCTTGAGTAAACCTGTAGGAATCAGATCTAACATACAAGTAGATGGTTTTTCGGAAGAGACTATTTTAACTAGTTCATTTTCTTGGAGTAAGGTAAACGATTCCAGCCTCTCTGCAGGGATTATAATATTCTCAAGGTTGAGGCTGGCATTAAGGGGAAGCAGGTTTGAGGAATTTAATTGTGTATTCTGAATTTTCTGCCTAATTTTTTCAATTTTATCACTAAAGAAGGTTATAAAATCGTTGCTGCTATAGGCTGATGGCATCTGGGGTTCACTAACTGTTTTGTTCTCTGTTAGTTTAGAGATTGTGCTGAATAGTAATCTAGGATTATTCTTATTGTTTTCTATGAGAGAGGAGAGATAGGCTGAGCGTGCTGTAGCAAGTGCTCTTCTATAGTCTATAAGGCTCTCCTTCCAGGCGGACTGGAACACTTCTAGCTTAGTCAGGCGCCATTTTCGCTCAAGTTGTCTGGCAGTCTGTTTTAAAGCCTGAGTATGATCATTATACCAAGGGGCGAGTTTTTTCTGCCTTACTATTTTACTTTTTAATGGAGCCACACTATCTAGGGTAAATCGAAAAGTATCCTCTAAGAGCTTGGTCATAGTATCTAACTCGGTAGGATTAGATGGACAGCTGACAGAAGCTGATAATTAAAGGTTTCTGAAAAAGCTACCAGCTGTGGAGGGAGTTATTGTCCGCTTAACACAATAACATGGTGATGAGCGCACATTACTACTGAAGTGAATTTCGTATGAGATTAAGTAATGATTTGAGACTGCTGTGCTCTGGAGGAGAATGGCTAAGTTATCTTAAGAGAACTTGATCCTATCTTAGATGAAGATGAGCTGCTGAGAATTGGAGGTTAGATTCAACATGCCAGACTTGATACGGCTGAGAAGCATCCTCCTATCCTTTCTGGCAGAAGCCATGTTGTTTCTCTCTTTATAGACTGTTACCATGCAAGAGTCAAGCACCATGGCAGAGTCTTCACTGAAGGAGCTATCTGCAATGATGGCATCTGGATATGGTGAAGAGTTGTATCACTAGCAAATTACACAAATGTGTTACGTGCAACAGTTTCCCTGGCAGGACAGCCGAGCAGAGAATGGGCAATGTCCCAAACGAAGTACTGAACTGCCCTTCAGAAATGTGGGTCTGGATGTATTTGGTCCCTTGAATGTATCTATCTATTGCACTTGTGGAGGAGTTGCCAATAGTAAAAGATGGGTAATCCCTTTCACATGCCTCAGTGTCCGTGCAGTGCACATAGAGCTGATTGAATCGATGGATACTTCCAGCTTTATCAATACCCTACGGCGCTTCTTTGCTCTTCGTGGACCCATTTGACAGATTCATTCAGACAGTGGCACTAATTTCAAGGGGGCCTACAAAGAGCTGAAATTATTGATTGACAAAACAAATGACTTTAGTGTGTCCAGGTACCTCATCGATGAAGGCTGCGCAAGGGTTTTTAACCTGCCTCATTCTTCCCATATGGGTGGAATATGGGAAAGGATGAAAGGGGTTTCAAGACAGATTTTAGATTCCATGCTGGCACTAACCAATTCTTCCGGTCTCACTCATGACGGTTTGTCAACCTTTATGGCGGAGGTGTCTGCTATTATCAACTCAAGGCCACGATACCCATTTCTGCTGATCCAATGCTCCCTTCCTTTTGACACCAGTGATGATGCTGACCCAGTGGGTCTGCACACCTTTGCCTCCTCCATGTTCATAAGAAAAGGCAGATCTGAATCATCATCAGTAGAAAAGGGTTCAGCACCTTGCTGATACCTTCTGGAAAGATGGAGGTGCGAGTACTTCTTGACTCTCCAAAGTCAGAGCAAATGGCAGAACAGTCAAACCAGCATTATAGAAGGAGATGTGGTGTTACTCAGAGATAGCCAAGTGAAAAGGAACCAATGGCCCGTGGCACATCATCAAAGCCTTTCCTAGTGCTGATGGCAAGGTTAGGAAAAGTGAGCTGAAGGTTACCAAAGGTGGGACTGTTAAGACCTTTCTTTGACCCATTACCGAAGTGGTGGTATGTGTGTTCACATAAATCTTTGTTTATAGGGCTATTAGGGGTGGGAATCTCTAGGAACCTCACGATTTGATTCGATTATGATTCAGAGGCTGCGATGCGATTATAAAACAATTATCGATGCATCTCGATGCATTTTTTTCTATACATGCAAATTTTGAGGAAAAGTTTTCTGACCGAGTTGGAAGAAAAGCGGCTATAGATAAAGCTTAAAGCAAAGCAAAGCTAAGTCCGCGTTTTATATTTTTTAGCCTAAACTAGGACATTATCACATACTGAGACATACTGGACATAAATGTTGTGGCTCCCAAGCTGGTTTGATTTTTTGTTGAAAGGACAAAATGTCTCTTCTTATCATTTGTGTTGTGACTCCTGACCTAACCTGGCTTTAATGCAGAGGGAGCCGGTCGGATTTCTCACTCATCCAGTAGTGTTTTTGTTATGTGCCGCCACAGACTGTCCGGGCGCTGCACTTACCCACTTCTAAGTTCTGGCTTTTGTGTTCCGTCAACATTACATTATAAATTAAATATTTAGAAAATCGATTTTTGACATTTGTGAATTGATTCAGAATCGTCCATGTCTGCATCGCGATGCATCTAAGAATCGATTTTTTCCCACACCCCTAAGGGCTATCATTACAAGAATCTTTAGTTATTCTGTAATATTAATAGTGATATCATGCCTAATGCCAGACAGGAAGTGTTGTGTTGCATGTAATTCATAGTTATTTTAGCTCCCTCATGTAGCATTTTTTAGGTACTGCAGGGTTGCTTCTACAGTTTGTTCATTTATTTTTCAATTGGACGATTCTGGTCATATGACTAGAGGTCATGGTTCAATTCAGCTGTAGTGCAGCCAATATACAGAGAGCAACTCATGTACGACAGAGCAGTTCTTAATCCTTTGTAATCCTTTCATGTTGATCCTAGGAGAAGCTTTGCTGAGAGTTTATATTGTCTGTTTATGTTATCTATTAGCAGTTATATAATTTTTGTGTGATTATATAGTAGTTTGACAGAGTATTTAGCAAGCTGTTTACCTTATTACACTGTTTAGCAATGCTTTGCTTTACATTCACTGTTAGTTCTCTGTTTATATATCCAGTTGAGAATTGTCAGTTTGTATTGTTTGGATCATTTTAATGTTTTTCCTCGTATGAAATGTATTAGTAAAGGGCTATATTTCATATGATTTCAAAAGATAAAAGAGAAAGAGAATGATTTAAGTATAAAATGTAATCAGTACAATTACAGCAGGACAATCCAGCTTCTGGTGGGTTGTATTTTTTGCGTATGTCACATGATATTGTACATCTGGTGTACATCTGAATTTGAGTATCTGACGTGGCAAGTCCGAGTTGGGTCTCTGAGGTGTGAGTCTGACTCAAGTCTTGAATCTCTGAGGTGTGGGTCCAAGTTGGGTCTCTGAGGCACGAGTCTGAGTCAAGTCTCTGAGGTGCGAGTCAGAGTTGATTCCTGAGTCTCTGAGGTGCGAGTCTGAGTCAGGTCTCTAAGGTGCGAGTCTGAGTTGAATCTCTAAAGTGCGGGTCTAAGTCGAGTCTCAATGCCAAGTATGAATAACGTTT
Organism: Colossoma macropomum; assembly: GCF_904425465.1. Classification (NCBI taxonomy): domain Eukaryota; kingdom Metazoa; phylum Chordata; class Actinopteri; order Characiformes; family Serrasalmidae; genus Colossoma; species Colossoma macropomum. The sequence continues at coordinate 76,911 of NW_023495492.1, forward strand.
CCTTATTTTTCTTAAAAAGAAACATGATGAAATGTAAAGAGTCTCACTCTTCAGTCAAGTCCTTATATGCAAACTAAGCTGCAGAACCAGCCTGTTCTAAATTGTTTTTGTGATGCCATAAAAAACAATTAATTTACTATCTGCCCATTCATCTTATAGCAGTTTAGCTCCTCTCATTCATTCTACAGCAGTTTAACCCCACCCATTCAGCCTACAGCTATTTAGCCCTGCCCATTCATGCTTAAGTTATAAGGAGTGTTTTTTGTATTAGGCACAATACGTTGCCAATCGGAACAGAGCTCATTTACATATATCAGACTTAACATCTTTTATCCTTGGGGTCAGTTTGACCCCAGCAATTTAAACCCCCAGGATATATCAGTGACCAGCCCCAAACAAACACCTACACAATAAGCCTGACACAGCACAACACAAGTAAAACATACACATCATTTTAGCTACAAATAAACAACATTAAACAACATAAAATGTCCCAAAATCAGGAGGATGTGTTACACCTGGTATTTACGGAGACAAAGCACCAGTGTATATGAAACATTCATCCTTTTTATTTTGCTGTTTGGCACAAGCAGAAGAAACTTTAGCAACTTCACTGGCTTTTTTTTTTTCTTTTTACCTATGGAGGTCGGCAGTAAGAGGCATTCTGGCTTCAGGCATAGTCCATCTCTTTGTTTTCCTTCTTGGGGCAACGATATGTTACTGAATACCTTCAAATATATATATGCACTACAGAGCTCCAGTAAAACGACAGCGCATCACATCATGCTGTGTTAACTTTCAGCCCTTTTTCCTCAAGCTTTTTCTTAAGTTACTTCCCATCAATGTGATGCACTGCACTGCCACCTACTGGAGAGAACATAAAACTGCATCTAATAAAAGAGCCATGACTTTCCATAGGCATATCTCCCATGATACTTAGCATGTGACCACACCTCCCAAGCTTGTCAGAGCCAGCACCGGCCAGTAGTGGTTCACAACAATATCATGTCAATTTGTTGTTTACCCAGTTTACCCCATTAAATTAGGAAAAGTCATTAAATATGAAGCAAAAAAAAATGCAAATTGACCAAACATAATAGGAAGGTTAAAGAGACAGAACAAAAACAACCTATTTAACTGTAAAGATAAATGTACAAATAAATTATGACTTTTTTTGGTTTTGGTTTTTAAAAACACGTTAAATATAACAAAAAAAGTAAAGTGTAGGCCCTTAAGAAGTCTGCTCTCTTTTTTCAGAAGAGAAAAAAAATGTCTGTTCTGACAGTCAGATCTGCTTTACTAGTGAGGAACATCAGCTGGAAGTAAAATCTCAGTGTTTGATAGGTGAGTTCACATTAACCTGATATTCAGTTTCAATTGATCATTTGCCATCAAGTTTTCTTGTTAGTTACGTGTGTACCAGATGGTTTCTAGGATAGGAATACACAGAACATTTGGATGACTGTTTAAAGCAGCTACTCCAGTTAACAAAGTCATAACAAACAAAGGCAGTTTAATGTGTGTTTGCACACAGAAGAATTAGACTTCTGCATTGAACCCATCTGTGTAGTGAAATACGCACAAACATGCACACCAGTGAACACACAGACTAGGGGGCAGTGAGCACTATAATAATATAATAGCACTATATTATAAGAGATATAATAAAAGTAATATAGATATTGCCTTTTGTATTCCATTTTCTAAAAACAGAGTGATTTGATTTTCCCTACTATTATTTTTTTTTTCATTACCACAATCACACACAATAAAGAAAAGATGCATAAGGACAAAAAAAAAAATAAAAAATATACACACCATGGGCCTATCATGTGGATCCCTAAAATAATCAAAGCATAGTTTAAAATTCAAACAAGAAACTGGTGAATAAGAAGCTGACTTCAGCTTTGTAGTTTTAATGCTAGTAATTTTTTTTGATGAAAAAAAAGAATCAAAGTATCCTACCTAGAGTTTTATGTATGGAGCTACCTATAAATATGAGCGATAGTAAGATATTTGGCTAAGGGATGACATATTATTGTCAATAGCCTTGTGAATGAGTCGCTACCATGTTGTGTAGCTCTGGTAGGGCTATGTCAGAAAACCCGGGTTTTGTGTAACGTGGCTCAAGATCTTCAAGCAGCAGTTGAATCCCAACATCCTCCACCACAGAGAACAACTTATCATCCCAAGCAATTGTTTTGATCATCTTTGCTGCAATAGTTGTAGCTTTGGGGCTGTTTTGTTAAAATTGATTTGATTTTTGAAGGAATTGATCAACCAGTTGAATAGCTGCAGGTTTTGCATGTGTGTGTGGTGCTGTGGGAGACATTATAGTTGCATTGCACATCAGCTAAACCTAAACTGCACACCAATGAGACAAACCAGAACAAACATGAACAGACACAAATGTTTGGTTGGTGTGCCATTCCCTTGTTTGATTGTTTATACATAAATGCCTGTGCAAAAGTTAGGGCACATTTCAGATTTTATTGTTTTATTTTCTCCAATATGTTACTCTCAGTAAATAACCAGAAATTGTACACTAAAATCAGACATTAAATGTATAAAAACAGTAGAACTCAAATAATATTATGGCATTATGATATAATAGTTTAAATGATGTTCCTTACATATGGGGTTCTATAAGTCATTCTTCTCCCAAATTTAAGGTGCCCAATTCCACCTGTTAGTTAGGTCTTCCTCTATCACACAAATACTACCAGTTCTACCGAAGTTGAAGGCCAACCACCACATCACCAGAATTGAACTTGAGATCTTCTGATGATAGAGCCAACATTAAATTGTTGCACCACTCAGGAGCCCTGGTACAGTCATTTTTGAGCCCTAGAAACGACAGGTAGACAGTGTCTTCAGTCATCAGGCAGTGAATTCATTACCATCTCATGTAGGAACTTTCTGTGAGGGAGCTTTTAGAGGTGGACGTCTGGTTCCTATCACCACCACTGTGAACAGTTCTGACTCGGTAAGTTTATCTAGAACAGAGCGTTTCACACCAAACCACTCTGAACCACTCTGATTATGTGTCAACCATTCAACTCATTAGAAATTTAGTTAAAAATTAGTTAGAATAATTAAAAAATATTTTAATTAAATTAATTAGATGAATTCTCCTTGTCTAGTGGTTAGGTCTTGGTCTGTGGTGCAGTTAATTTATTCCATGTTTGCAGATACTAAACATAATTAAGTGCAATAATGAAGTACATATACAGGAGTGTTCAAACAGGACAAAGATATATTTTAATTGACATTCCACCAGCAGTTTCATTAATTAATAAAATAATGATTAATGATATCAGTGCTCTGTTTGTTTATCTGCAGATTCTAACTGCTCTGCTGGATTCAGTTCTAATGACAGTACACAAATATTTCAGTAGAACTGTGTAATTCTATGAAGTTCAGTAGAACATCCCTGGACTTTTAGGTTCCGTTTGATGGCTCTATTATTTCACTGCTTCTTTAAACCCCACATGAGCGAGCAGTAGGTGGGCAGGGCTATGCACAGTTCATATGATAAATTGCAGACTTTTCAAAAGTTTGGTATCACTTTTCAAAAAATTAGGGATGGGCTTTTCAAATGTTCGGTATCGTTTTTCAAAAATATGGAATCATTTACAAAATTTTGGAATTGGATTTTCAAAGTATGGAATCACATTTTCAGTTTAAATTCGCCTTTTCAAAAATTTGGAATGCCCTTTATAAAAGTTAAATATCGCTTTTGAAATGTTTGTCATGAAGTTTGGAACCACTTTTCAAAAGCTTGGTTTTGTGTTTAAAAAAATTGGAATTGCGTTTTAAAAACCTTGGAATCACATTTTCATAAATTCAGATAAATATATTTTATACCATTACCCCATACAAGTAATGCTATCACCATGGCAACACTTACATGTCTGCATGCTTTGCTAGTTGCCAGTTCTGCTATGAGGCACGAAACAATGTGTGCTGAGCAGAATTGCTATTCCGTAATGTCTTCAGGGTCTGTCAGTTGTTAGAGTGCGTTCCTGATGAATCCATAATGAATGGGTTAATGGGGAGCTTTTGTAAATGGTTTATTTTGTTTGTATAAAAAAGTTTACTGAACACAGAACACAAAATATTTCAGCACTGCTGTTATATTTCTGAGCGCTTTCATACTGCACTATACGATTTTGAAACAAACCCTGGGGGGAGGGGGGGGTGTAGTGTGGGGGTGTCAGCACTCAGTAGTAGTAACCAATAAGCGCCCAGTAGCAGTAAAGCTAACCAATTAGCACTCAGTAGCACTACTACTAACCAATCAGCACTGTAAAAATACAACTTTTGATTTAACACATAAAAATAAAAATGAACAATTATTTTCACATGTAAGAGTTTCATAATGAATTTTATAGAAATTATTGAATAATTTGAATTCCAGTATGTTTACTTTTGGCTCATCAGGAAGAGCTAAGTGAATCAGAATCTAATTTTGGCTGGTCTTCCCATGCAGGCCATCAAGCCTCTGCAACTCATCCAGAATGCAGCAGCTCGTCTTCAATCTTCCCATGTTCAGCCACGTTACTCCACTGCTGCGCTCCCTTCACTGGCTTCCTGTAGCTGCATCAGATTTAAAACCCTGATGCCTACAAAGCCAAAAATGGACCAGCCCCTTCCTGCTTGATGGCAATGGTGAAATCTCAAACTGTACCACGAGCCCTTCGAGCTTCGAGTACAGCTCGGCTTGACCCGCCATCCTTCAAGGCGCGCGGAAGGCAAGCATCAAGACTTTTCTCTGTGCTGGAGTCCAGGTGGTGGAACGGACTCCCACTGGCTGTCCGTACAGCAGAGTCTCTCACTGTCTTCAAACGCAGACTGAAGACACATCTGTTTATACAGCACTTAAATGAGCACTGAGTTAAGTATTGATTGTAATGTAATGTAATGCACTTATGTATTGTATTGTATTGTTCTGTGTTCAACTCTGTTCCTTTTTCTCTGGGTATCAACAGTGACTTTTAGTTTTTAGCACTATCAGAACTCAGGACTGGCTTTCTCTCTACATTTCTCATGTACAGGAGAGAACACCATTTACATGTTTGAAGTTTTGTTCATCCTACAAGGTTTAAAAGATAAATAAACTCCTAAAACATTTTATACCTGAATGTTCTGCTTTTTCTCTTTTAATTCATTTATTTTATTTCAGTTAACATGAACACTGTATTTCCCAAATGACAGGCAGCTCAAGGTGGCCTCGGTTTACAAAGCTGATATCCTGACAAATTAGTCTTTAATTAAACAGTTATAAATGATAGACAGACCACACATCTCCATCACACCTTCCTTATCTGCTGTACAAGAGTCTGAAATGTGCTTTAGTGACGTAACTGAGCCTCAGTAGTTCCGTTGAAATGTTTTGCTCCTTAAACATTTTAATATCATGTATTTGAGCAAACATTCCTTCAGTCTGCTTTCATTAATCCAACAGAGGAGCTCAACAATCAGCCTCACCGAGATGATGAGGTTTACACAGAACCTGCAGTCTGGGATGGAAATGCACTAATGTGAGTGTTACGATAACCTTTTCCTCTCTAAACAGACATTCATTCACTTCCATGATAAGTGCATGTGGGATAAACACTTTATGACAAAAAATACTTTTAAATGTATTAATGTCCATAAACAGTTCTATTATGTAGTAGCATTTACTTTTTTCATGAACAACTAGCTCACATCGAAATGCCTCTTTAAGTAGATTCCATGATATGGACTGTTGGTTGGAACAAAATGCCTTGCCTTTTGTGTTCTATACAAATCTTTTTGATCTTTTTTTTTCTTAAGTCTGTACTGAGGAATACTGGCTGGACCACAAATGCCTGTGTCAGTAGATTCTAAGGCTATTTGTTGGTCCAAAAATGTTTTGTCTGTGCTGAGGGATAAAGGTTGGAGCTGATTAGTTCATTTTAAAGTCTTTGCTGAGGTATATTGGTTGAACACGAGTGTCATTCCTATTAAACTCTGTGATGCGCAATGTTGGTTAGACCACAGTGTCTTTGCTATTATATTCTGTGATTTGGTGTGTTGGTTGTACCTAAGTATCTTTCTTATTAAATTTTGTGGTGGGGAATATTGGTTGGACCACAGTGTTCTTGTTATTATATTCCATGCTGCAGAGTGTTGGTTGTGTAACCACACAAGGTTATATGTGCTAGATGGAGACAAATATATTTTATATGCTGTCCCTGTAGATTACATTGAGAAGTGTGAGAAATTTCTTGCTGTTCACTTATTATAATGAGATAATGAAATTTTACCAGGAATCACATCTGCTTTGGTGGACCGGTGGAGAGCAGAAAAAAGTTTTGCAAAGACCTGGGCAAGTTTTAAATCTGCATTTCTCCATTTTTTTTAACAGAAGACTATGAAGCTGAAGTGGAATAATGCCTAAGGGAGTGCAAGCAAAATGAAAAAAAAAACAAAACAAAAAAAAAAAATGAGCAGCAGCAAGACCTCATCCAACAGGTTTGAGAAAATGTAAAAATGGCCCAGGATAAACAGGCCAAGTATTACAATCAACAGAGGGTCACAGTCACCTATGAATGCAGAGATGGTATGGGTGAGGGCCCACCCATTATCACGGACCAATATGGGGTATAGTTCTAAGTTGGCTGAGAAATGGGAAAGTCCTGCAAAATTCATTGGGCAGGCCTGCCTAGTTAATTACCAGATGGAGTATCTACATGAACCCAAGCAGGTCCACACCATTCACATTGAACATCAAAAACCTAATTATGGTGTGAATGGGTCTCTTTCTGAGTGAAGGGGTATGTAACCACATAAGGTTACATGTGCAGTTCTGTTTTCCTCCTGTTGGGGAAAACATCAGGGACACATACAAGAGAGGAGAAATTTCTATGGTGGGAGCAACGGGTATTTGGAAAGCACATTGCTTAGGATTTTCCAACACTCCTCTCAGCAAAACTGTTGTTTCTATGGCTGCTGTACTAAAAAAAAACTAAACAAAACTGTTGATTTATGCATGTTCTTTGTTTCTTGATGTTTATTTTGGGTACATGTGCCATTTGGCTGTGATACTTAGCTTTTTTTGGTCTGTTAATATTTGCCAGCTGTTAGTCTGATGTTAGTGTTTGACCTGTATGAATGTTGGCTTTGTTCACAAAAGTTTTTTAGAGAATCTTTTCTGCTGGTTATTGCATGCACTTGAACCATCATGGACGTTTTTCAATAATAAGGATATTTGCTGACTGCAACAGTTTTTTTAGCGTTTAATATCACCTTGATGTTCAATCTTACCCACAGAGGGCCAGTGTGGCTGCAGGTTTCCATTCCAGCAAAGCAGGAGATCACCTGATCAGCAGTTTGAAGACGGAGACCAACTGATTAAACAAGTAGAATGTGCACCTATGGGACAAACCAAAACAAACATAAGCAAACACAAATGTTGGGTTGGTGTGCCATTCCCTTGTTTTATTTTTGACTCTAGAATGTTCTTTTCCCATTCACTGAAGTTAAGTTCTTTTTCAGAACATTCTAAGCACAAGGGCAAGCATCAGAATTTTGTCCCATTGATGTCTGGCCTACAGAGATTAAAAACAGACATAACAACAAAAACAGACAAAAAAACATACGTACTAGCATACATATACACATATATTAGAAAACAAATTGATTTTATTTTATAAGTCAAATGTTTCTAAGTGAAAAAAACACATCCTCTGTATACACTACACACTTTAATGAATTTAACATACTGGGGGGGGGGAATAACAAATTCCTGTGCAAAAGTTATGGCACATTTCAGATTTTATGTCTTAATGTGTTTTTTCCAATATGTTAAACATGTACAAATATATTAAACTAAAATGTTACACTAAAATCTGCAGAAAATGACATATTTAAGTGTGTTCTCTGTAGAGGACGTGTTAACTTATTTTCGCTTATAAAATCAACAAAACATGGATTTTAACCAGGAGTGTTCAAACTTTTTTTTTGTTAAAATAGGATGACATTAAATATATATAAAGAATAGAACTCACTAAAGAGTAAAATAATATATTTTCATGTCATTATGCTATAAAAGTTTAAAAGATATACCTTACATATGGGGTTTCATAACAAGTGTCATGTAATTTATTTTCTACATTTAGAAGTGAGCATGTACTACTGGGTGTGATGGCTGCTTAATTCTATGGCTCCCTATGTCCTGAATGAGTTTAATCTGTCCTTCACAGATTTTCTGTCAAGCATATTGTTTCTCATTGCTCCAGGTGTCACCAAGGATGGCTATGAAGTGGCATTTATCAGAGCCTCTGGTCAAAAAGAAGCTTAAAGTTGATGGCCAGCTACATGACACCATAGCTGAGATGCTTCCTTCAGATGCAGCTAAGTGAGATCAAGACTAGCATGCCTTCAATCGTCCATGAGGGAATCCAGTCCACTTCTAACTGGCTGGACATTCTCAAAAGAGATGTAAAGTCTTTCAGCTTTAGATTTGACCATGTGCAAAATGTGGTAAGGGAGATGAAAAAGGACACTCTATCTAGCAAACTATGCCTGGAAGGGTTACAAGAGAAGCTACATGCATATGAAGATAAGTCCAGGCAGAGCAATCTGAGACTGGCCTTAAACCCTGATTTTCAAGTTTCTTCGTTACAACGACAGACAAGCAATTTTGAAAGGGACTAGGGCTGCCGATGGTCTTCATTTGGAAGAGGACAGTTCACGTGTGCTGTAGTTCTTCCCTGACTGTAACAAAGCTACAGTACAAAAAGGAAAGCAATGTTGAAAAGGAGTACACTTCTCTGTGTTGCTTCGCTCGAGGATAACTCATATGTGGAAGTCACCTCGTCTAACCAAGGTCATATAGAGTAAATGTCTCAGTTTTTCTCATTGGCGCCAAGCCTTGGATTGTTGGTCTCGTCCTTTCATTTCATTGATGTAGCCTATAATAGGCTATTTGACATACACATTCAGTTTAAGGTAGTTTTAGTGTTTTGACTTTTATTGCCCTTTGGTTATGAGGATGGAATTTATTGTAAAATTAGAAGGCGCTTGGATTGAAGAAGGATTGAGCAGCCTTGCACTTTGAGTGCATAGCACATAGCATTTTTTTGTTTTCCAGGCAAGAAAGAGGGTCTGTATCTCTCTGCAGGCCACCTTAGTTAGAGGGTTTATTTGCTTATCCAGGCTTTATTTTGCACTGCCAGGGTTTTTCTATTTTATATTATTTTTCATTTATTTGGTTGGGAGATTTCTTTTACTAGTTTGCTTGGTCTGCTTAGAGATACTATGTACAGAGTGCAACCTCAGTCTTTGTTTTTTGCTCACTCAAGGGCATGGATTTTAAAGTGATTTCTTGGAGCATAAATGGCTTGAATTCCCCTGTGAAAGTGTCTAGATTATTTTCCAGCATATTTTGCAGATGTGTAGTAAGTGACAATGTTTATTAAGAATAATTGAATTGAGTCTTAAATTTCAATGCTAGAATTGAATATTAAGAATGCATTTCCTGAATTAAAATAGGAATTGGAAAAATTGTGATCTGAACATCAATCATTACAAATGACCAGAGCTGAATTTCTTATTCAGCAGACAAAGCAGAAGTATTATTTTAATGGTCAGCATCCCTCCAAACTCCTAGTTTTTAGACTGAAACATAGCGAAGCTCTATAATCTATTACAGTGATTAAGTATTCGGATGGTGGTTAATAATATATTCAATAAGTGTTACTCTTACTTATATAGCTCAGAACCTCTTGTGGGCAATCAATTCTTAGAACATTTAACTCTTTTACGATTAAGTGAGGAACACCATCTTTTTATCGTGCCTCTTTTTACACTTAGTAAATTGAATTCAATGAGTAGGTCTATGGCTCCTGGAATGGAGGGCTTCTCCCAGAACTTTATTTGCTAGTATGGGACCAAATAGGACGCTTAATTCTTAATTATTTTAATTATGCTGTTGAAACAAACAGATATCATAAGGACAAGAACACTGCCCTTATCTTGCTTATTTTGAAAAAGGGAAGGATTCTCTCCAACTGGTTGAATGCAGATTCTAAAATGGCCTGGTGAGATACAGAGGCTAAGTCTGGTGTGCCCATATAGGCTGTTCATGGATACTTTCAGAAAATTAAAGTTCCATATTGACTTTTCTTGTCTAGTGAGATATCTGTAGATTTATGGGTGGCCCATTTAAATTCTCAGCAGAATCTCCAATATGGAACAGTAATTGTATTCAAACAGGAGGCAACCTTTTGTTTCCGAAGGCCTGGTCTGATCATGGTGTTCATGTACTTGGGGATATTTTTAATGATCAAGGTTTACAATCTTTTCAGGACTTAAAAGAACCATCTTCCTGGCCAATATTACTTTTGGTATCTATGCATAAGAAGTGCTTTTTGGGCCTGTGGTGTTCCATGGAACCTTAAAATCACCAAACATTCTTCAGTGGATTGTCTGTTTGTTGATTCAAAGAAAGTGGTTTCTTCTATTTACAGTAGCCTGCTAGCTCCATTATCCCATAAGCTTCCAATTACCAATATTTGGGAGAAAGAATTGTCCACAAGTCAGTTAACTTGGGAGCAGATTTGGGAAAATATCCCTACTATTACTAAAAATTTAGCTCATTGCTTAATTCACTATAAAGTTATCCATAAAGCATATACCACCCCCATATAGTATTTATAATGAGGTGTCTCTGTTGGAATTGCAGTACGAGAGGTGTAGGTTTTCTTTATGCATATGTTTTACGACCGTGAACCAATAATTAAATTATGGGATTTTGTTCTGCATGTGGTGTCAACTTAATGTAACAAAACCTTTGTAACCCAACCTTTGCTTGTTGAATGATTACTATCTTCTCAATCTCACACGTTGTATTATTAGAACAGTTGATCAATAAAGCCAATCCTAGAACAATTAATGACTAGACAGATATTTTTAATAGGCTTTCAGCTTTAAACTTTTGACAATTTGATTGAGGTCAAGGTGTGATTTAAGGTATAGGGTGTGGCATATGTTTGGAGGCTTGTGGGTGTGGAGATACTTGAGAATGTGCTCCTGCAGGCTGTCTGTTATGTTAGAAATATATGGATCATTTATCCTGTACTTTCTCTACTTATTTAAGGTAGACCAAGTCTGATGTTTGTTTTTATATCATTTTATATCATCATTTCACAATATGACTTTCTGAACATGTCATAGACATGGTGAGTACTTCCAAATTGCATGTTTCTTTACAAATAGAGCATAATTAGTCATGTTTAGGGCAGCAGAATGTGTGAATCATTGTAGTTGTAGGTTCTTTTTCTTCTTCTTCTTATTATTATTATTATTATTATTATTACTACAATATTTTTATTTTTTGGCTGTACAAGTACTACTTTGTCTGTTACAACTTATTAAATCTCAGAAATAATTAATAAAATGATGATCATGATCATGATCACGTAAAGTGGAAATGTACCGTCATGTAATATTTCTCTCATATCATCCACCACTAGTGTTTATTTACATTCATGACGTCAGGGGGGATGAACCATTTCACTCAGCCAGTGAGTTGATCAGATCTCCAACCAAGCAGTAATGGCAACAAATTAGCTTTCAGTAGTAGTAAAGCTAACCAATTAGCGCTCAGTAGCAGTAATGCTAATCATTCAGCACTCAGTAACAATAATGTTAACCAATCAGCACTCAGTGGCAGTTATGCTAAACAATCAGCTCAGAGTGGCAGTAATGCTAACCAATCAGTACTCAGTAGCAGCAATGTTATACAATCACCACTCTGTAGCAGTAATGTTAACTAATCAGCACTCAGTAGCAGTAATGCTAACCAAATAATATATTCTTTTTTTCATGAGTAAGTGTTTTTAAATTGTTTTAATAGAAATCATTGCATCATTCCAATATGTTTACTTTTGGTTGTTCAGTTAGAATAACCAAGTTAGTGCATCTCAAACAGTTTTTTTCTGCATACAACACAACACTAATGTGACTGAGAAGGCCACTGAAGAACACTGAACTCATTGTCATGTTTATGAAACCAGTTTGAGTTACTTTTGCTTTGTGACTGCATTATTATGCTGGAGAATTTTGTGAAGCACATGGCCAGCTGCAACACTAAAATAGGCTGTAGCATTCAGTCGTAGACTGATTGGTATTAATGGGCCCAAAGTGTGCGAAAACATGAGAAAACATTACACCATTACACCACCTCCACCAGTCCACTGGACTGCTGACACAAATCAGGTTGGGTCCATGGATTCATGCTGTTACTGCCAAATTCTGACCCTACCATCTGTGAGCCTTGGTAGAAATCCAGATTCATTAGACCAGGCTGTGTTTTTCCAGGCCTCAGCCCGGATCCAGTGCACTCTCAGCTTTCTGTTCTCGGCTGACAGAAGTGGAACCTGACGTGGTCTCCTGCTGTTGCAGCTCATCTGCCTCAAGGTTTGATGTGTTGTGCATTCTGAGATGCTTTTCTGCTCACCAGCATAGTCCAGAGTGGTTATATGAGATACTTCAGCCTTTCTGTTAGCTTGAACCAGTCCAGCCATTCTCCGCTGACCTCTCTGATCAACAAGGTGTTCCTGTCTGCAAAACTGCAGAACCAAACCTGTGTTCTTTTCACTGTGTTCTCCTAACCTGAATATCCATAACACTTATAAAAACAACACATTCTGACCACTGACTGCAATATTTATCTTCATTTTGTTTGTATTTATTCTAATGTTATACAGTGTTTATACTGGGACACTCACTGCTGAGATCAATCATTTTAAACAATTTCATGACGTTCAAGCTTTTTTTTTGCACTACTGAATATATAAGATGAAGTACATGAACACGTGTTTTCTTCCTTCTTTAAACGCAGCCTCAAAAAGCTGCTATATGTGTTGTTTAATCTTTTCTTCTCCTTTAGTAATGCTGTTTCTCACTGCCATTTTAGTGTTAACTTTGATATTTTAAGAACATGATCTAATAAATCTGAAAATTCATACCTTTATTTATTTTGTGTCACAAACTACCATTCAAACAAGTAAACACATGAACATCTCAGCACATCCAACAGTAAAGGCAGTATGGAGCCTCTTTAATACAGTGATAGGAAACATGGCAGCTCACAGAAAGGTACCAGGATATATTTCTCATGTACTGGAGAAAACATATTTAGATGCTGCTAGTTTTGTTCATCCTACAAGGTTTAAAAGATAAATAAACACCTGCAAAACTTTATACTTGAATTTTCTGTTTTTTTTCTCTTTTCATTCATTTCTTTTAATCCAGTTAATAATAACACTGTATTTCCCAAATGACAGGCAGCTCAAGGTGGCCTCGGTTTACAGAGCTGATATCCTGACAAATTAGTCTTTAATTAAACAGTTATAAATGATAGACAGACCACACATCTCCATCACACCTTCCTTATCTGCTGTACAAGAGTCTGAAATGTGCTTTAGTGACGTAACTGAGCCTCAGTAGTTCCGTTGAAATGTTTTGCTCCTTAAACATTTTAATATCATGTATTTGAGCAAACATTCCTTCAGTCTGCTTTCATTAATCCAACAGAGGAGCTCAACAATCAGCCTCACTGAGATGATGAGGTTTACACAGAACCTGCAGTCTGGGATGGAAATGTGCTAATCTGAGTGTTACGATAACCTTTTTTTTTCTAAAGTGCTTAAAGCGCTTCGCTTTGCTCTTACATGGGGAAAGTACAGAGAAGCTTTTATCAGCAGTTTTTTTACATTTATTCACTTCCATGATAAGTGCATGTGGGATAAAAACCAAACAACTTATTACAAAAGTACTTCTAAATGTTAAATTAAATGTCTCTTTCAGTAGATTCCATGATATGGAGTGTTGGTTGGACCAGAATGCCTTGCCTTTTGTGTTCTATAAAAATGTGTTTGTCAGTCGATATTGTGCTGTGGAATATTGTTTAAAGATTTGCTGGTAAATTCTGTGCTAAAGAACATTGCTTGGACCTAAACATCTTTGCCAGCAAATTCTGTGCAGAGGAATACTGGCTGGACCACTAATGACTGCCAGTAGATTCTAAAACCATTGGTTGGTTCAAAAATATTTTTGTAAGGAGATGCTGTGCTGAGGTGTAATGATTGGACCTAATTATCGTTCCTATTAAATTATCTGGTTCAAAATATTGATTTGATCTAAATATTGTACATTTTACATTCTATGCTGAGTAACATTGGTGAACTTAATTTGTCATTTTTGCAGAATGTTGGTTGTGTAACCACACAAGGTTATATGTTCTGGATGGGGATGAATATGATATTCTAAATCCTGGTGCTGTGGTTTACATTGAGAAGTGTGAGAAATTTCTTGCTGTTCCCCTACTAAGAGATTTTACCAGTCCTCATTTCTGCTCTTTCTGGCACAGCCAAGGACTGGTGGAGAGATAAGAGAGACAGAGATCCTTCAAGTCATTTTACAAAACCGCAACTTGTAGAGAGACCTGAAAGATGCCAGGTCTTATAGCATGAGGACCAGTGTGGAGACTAAAGGACCACCATCACAGTGTCCCAAGCTTTTTCATGCCCAAACTAGAGTACTCCAAATCACACCCATCCAACCAAAGTCTCTCACAATACCCCTGGTCATCTGAAACCAGGCGTTAGTTGCTCTGGTGGATACAGGGAGTACTTTTTCTTTGGTTTGAGAGTCTTACTGGTATGGTTTAAGGGAGAAAACTGGCTGCAACATGACAAACAGATCTTCCTAACCTTCCAGACCTTCCTTCTGGCTTATAGACAGGCCCAGGTGTCAAATTTTGACATCTTTTTTTGTAATAGCAAACAAAGATTTAGCTTCCTCTGTTGTAATTGGATTGGACCTGCTCAAGGCTCTAGGTATAAGCCTGGATTTCCAACATTCCACTTACACATTGCAAACCTGGGTAAGTCATTTTCTTTTTAAACGGATGGTAAAGAAGGAACAGATTCCTCCCAGAGGATTAACTTATACTTAGGACAGGACCCTTTAAAGGACCTAGAGTTGAACACCCAAATTAGCACTGGTGGAAAAAGCAGAAGCTGGAGAAGAGGAACATCATGCAGAAGTTGAAGAAGAGGTACATGGCATCAATTTCCACTGGTACGCCGATGACACAGTTTTATATGTGTGTGTGTATATATATATATATATATATCAACCAAACCAGATCCCTCAGTACCTGAGTGAACTTCTCTCTTCTCTCTACAGAACAAAGGACTCTCGACAAGCTGTTAGCCATCTTGGACACCTCACAACCTCTGCATGCTACACTGGATAAATAGAGAAGCTCAATCAGTGGCCGACTGTTACAGCTGCGCTGTGTTAAAGAGGCAGTGTGAGATCTTTCTTGTCATATATACTATGTAAATATGCATTATATATACTTTTATTCCTACTTTTTATAGTTTACTTTACTTAATGTATGTCTATTTTTCCATCTGCCTAATTTATGTCTGTTTTTATTTCTATTTCATTTATGTCTAATATATGTAAGTTTATGTGCAATTATATGTCTTGCTACTGTAACACGTCGTTCCCTTTGGGATCAATAAAGGTCTATCTATCTATCTATCTATATTATTATTATTATTATTATTATTAATTATTTTTATTGGAATTAATAATACTATTAACAATGAATAATTATTATTATCAACAATAATAATAATAATAATAAGGTTATTTCAGTTTATCAATGTGTTTACACCCATAAAAATAAAAGAGAAAAAAAATAATGGGTAACAAAAATAACAGTAAAAAATTATTGGTACAAAATTAATGGACATCATAATCAATACAAAAACAAGTACTGACCGAAAAGTTGTCATCTGAAGCTATAGCTTATTTTGAATACCCTTTGTAAATCATATATAATCCTGCATTTAAACAATACAGAGAAATATCAAAACAGAAAGAAAATCAATCAACATTTCAGAACATTTCATACATAATAATCATCATTCCTCAGTTTTATGCTGAACTCCTTATTTTTAAATGTTTTTTTTTTTTAATTGCAAATTGAGCTACACATTCTTAGTTCCTTATCACAATTATTCCACAAACATATCCCTTTGACAGATATACATTTATTTTTTAGATTTGTCCTTGCTATTGGTTTTTTAAACATATGTATTCCCCTAAGTCCATATTTGCTCTCTTTAATTGCAAACAGCTTCTGAATACACTTTGGTAGTAAATTGGTTTATGCTTTGTACATTATCTGTGCAGTTTGAAGGTCAACTAGTTCATTGAATTTTAAAGCATGTAATTTAATAAATAGTTTATTGGTTGGTTCGTAGTAGTCTGATCGACTTATAATTTTTATAGTTTTCTTCTGTAGCATGAAAATAGGTTTGATGTTGGTTTTGTATGTGTTTCCCCATACCTCCACACAGTAGGTCATGTATGGAACTATGAAGGAACAGTACACTAAATAGAGTGAATTTTGATTCAAGATTTTAGACATTTTTGTTTTTACATCATGTATGTGCTGTTTCCAACGTAATTTATAATCAGTTATCACACCCAGAGATTTGTTTTCATAGACCCTTTCTATTTCAACATCATTCATCAGAATTTTAACTTTATTATTGGTTTGTTGATTTCCAAATATTATAAACTCTGTTTTACTTAAACTTAGGGATTACTTTTTAATATTAAACCATTTCTTTAAAACTTTCAATTCCCTTTCCTGTCATATTCAGTAGCTGTTTCAAACTTTTCCCAGAGCAATATAAAGTAGTATCATCAGCAAATAAAACAAATTTTAGAAATTTAGACACTTTACAGATATCACTTATATACAGTGTAAAAAATATGGGTCCTAACACTAAACCTTGTGGCACTCCACAAGCGACTTTAAATAGTTTAGACTTGATGTTATTTATTTGAACATATTGATATCTATTATCAAGGTAACTCTTGAGCCATGAGTATGCTACTCCTCTAAGACCATATCTTTACAGTTTATTCATTAGTAAGTCGTGATCAATAGTCTCATATGCTTTTTTAAGTCTATAAACACAGTATATTACTTGTTGTCTATTGCAGTTGATATCTCTTCTACCAGTTGCATCACTGCCATCGAGGTGGACCTATTTGCTCTAAAACCATACTGATGATCACTCAATAAGTTGTGTTTTTCTATGAAAATATTAAGCCTGCTTACAAATAGTTTTTCTAAAATCTTTGAGAACTGGGAGAGCAGAGAAACTGGTCTATAACTGAAGAACTGGTGTCTCTACTTTTATAAATTGGAATCATTTTTGCTGTTTTCATATTATTAGGAAATTTGAAAGACAGATTGCAAATGTTTAAAAGGTTTCACGATGCATTCTAGTAGTTTTAACTAAAGATGTCAATATTAGTCCAATCAGGGGACTTTTTATTTTTACATTTTTTTTTTCCAATATCCAAATTTTCCTTTTCATCAGCTCTCCTAATAAGGATGGAGTAAATGTTTTTTATGAACAGTATCTTAATCAACACCATCCTTATTTCTCGGCTCTGCAGAAAAAATTGTAAAACAAAGAACAAAAGAAGCTAAATTAAATCCAACATTTACAAAATAGTCCTTAAATTCATTTGCAATTTCTTTCGTTTTACTTATATTGTCTTTTTTTTTTTTACAAAGTAATCTGGAGTGTCTGTGCTTCCTGCACCCTTTTTAATGTTATTTACCCTAAATGTTATTTAGCACACTCCATGTTTGTTGAGTGTTATTCCTGTATCACTCCAATAATTTCTGATAATATTCCTTCTTGCTAAATGTCATAAGATTTCTTAATTTATTTATATATATTTTCTATTTGTTTTGTGCTTCTTTTGTTCTTTGTTTTAATTTTTTTTCTTTTACATGCATTTGCTATTCCTTTAGTAATCCATGGTTTACCGGCATATTTATTTATTTAAAAAGGACAGTTTTTTTTCATATAACTGAGCTAATGTGGTCATAAAGGCATCATAGGCTTTATTTGGGTCATCATTTTCATAAACCCTGTTCCAGTTTTGTTTCATTAAGTCCACCTTGAGAGCAGCAATTGCTTCTGGAGTTCTATGTCTAGTTACTTTAAAAGTGTTTAATCTGTGTTTATTATAAACATTTAAATATTTTTGATGGATTGCGAAGACTGGAAGATGATCACTTATATCATTTATGATCAACCCATCTACTATTGTGCTTTCAATTCTATTCGTGAACATGTTGTTGATTAATGTGGCAGTGTCCGTTGTTGCAATGTATTGCTGTACATTGTACTGATAAAATCTGTTGTCCTTTTATGTCTATTTGGATTTAACAAATCAATATTAAAATCATCACATACAATTTGTACCTTATTATCATTCAATTTATCAAAAATACCAGCTAATTTATTATTGAATGTATCAATACAAGTGCCTGGTGTTCTATATACATTATATTTTTAGGTTGTTTTATATCAATATCTATAGTTATACATTCCAATATGTTATCTATAGCATTTGACATATGTTTGACTATACTGAATTTTAAATGTGTACTAACATACAGAGTAATGCCTCCTCATATTTTATTGTTCCTATTATCTGTAAACAGCTCATATCTGTCCAGTCCAACATCATAAACTTTCTCATCATCAAGCCAAGTTTCAGACACAGCAATGACATCAAATGTACTAAATTTACTTAAATAATCCTTGATTTTCAGTAAGTTATGATAGAGACTTCTACTGTTAAAGTGTATTATTGATAAAGCACCTTCCATATTCACATTATTATTGAACTGTTCCTTTGTGTAATACTCACAATTGTGGTTAATGTTGTTGTAGAAGTGAATTTCTGGGTCAATGTCATTTCCGAACTCATATATTTTATGTTCCGTATGGTCGAATGTTTTAAAAGTCAGATGTTCATACTTGCTACACAGTTTGTGTGAATAATCCCCCACACCATCTTTGTTATCCATGAACTCTTCATCATCAGTGTCTTTGAACGGGAATAAATAACTCTCTTTAAAGACTGTCATTTAGTAAAGTCTAGTTCATGTAAAATGCTCAGTCACACAATCCAAATCATACTAATCTACAGTCATCAATATCTCCCATAGTGCAGTGTAACAGGACAAGCAGTGAGATGTTTATAATTCATCATTTGTACAGGTTCAAGTCTTTCAGATCTCTGATCATGATAACTTTGGCTTCCTCCGTTCACCCGTATCATCACTTTACAGTTTCTAGTCCATGTTGCTTGTATTTTGTTGTTTTTTGAGTATACGTGCCTGTAAGATGCTTGTTGATGTACAGTAGTTCAATCTTGTGCTTCCTATTCACCAACTGAACCACTATGGCAGGCTTTGCTTTGCTGTCTTTTCGGGGCAGAGTATGGCAAGCTGAGAGTTGTTACTTTGTATATTAATATTCTTACTCTCAAAGAACTTTTATTATTCACCGTTCCAAATAATTCAGCTCCTCTGATGAGACATCTTCACCATCCTTACGTTCAGTTACACTGGCATATGTACTGTGCGTAGTTTCCAGTCCAGTTATGATTAAATCTTCCATCCTTATGTACTGTTCCAGATCATGACTTCTTTGTTCTAGTCCAGAAATGATTTTGTCTTTCTCCTTATCTTGGATCTTTAACTGTTCCACTTTGTCCATTAAATCTAGTAGCTTACTCTGCTGTTTGACTACTTCACTCAGTTACTCAGACATAAAATTCAGAGATTTTTTTTTATGTCCTCCACTTCCTCCTCAGATATGTTATGTGGAGAAAGGGGTGGCAGAGCCCAGAGAGAGAAGGAGACCACTGGAGGCGTGAGAGCTGAGCTAAACTAAACTGAACTGAACTGAACTGAACTGACCTGAACAGATGAAGGAAAAAGGTGGACAGAAAGGACTGAAAAGTCCCAGTGAGCGTCTTGTCTTTGTGGGCTGAAAAGCCGAGTATTTTGTTTTTGCGTTGTGAATAAAGAAAAAGCTCTCCATCTTCACACCTGCCCCCGGCGTCTTTCCTCCTCCCACCATTAATACTTCCACATGTTATTAACTTTTTTTGGTGCCGTTTTGTCCAGTTTCTCTTTAATGACCGTTACCTTAGCGTTGTTTGCATAGCAGCCCAGCCACACAACGCAGCCCCGCAGCAGCGCAGATTCCATAGCGGCCCAGCCACTGAATGCAGCCCCGCAGCAGTGCAAATTCCATAGCGGCCCAGCCACTGAATGCAGCCCCGCAGCAGCGCAGATTCTGTAGCGGCCCAGCCACTGAATGCAGCCTGCAGCAGTGCAGATTCCGCAGTGGCCCAGCCACTGAATGCAGCCCCGCAGCAGCACAGATTCAGTAGCTGCCTAGCCACACAAAGTGGCCCCGCAGCAGCGCAGATTCCATAGTGGCCTAGCCGCACATAGCGGCCCTGCAGCAGCGCAGATTCCGTAGCGGCCCAGCCACTGGTAGTAGTGAGTCTAATGGAGCTTTACTGAGTCTGATTGGGCAGTAGTGAGTTTAACTGCACAGTAGTGAGTCTGGCTGTGCAGTAGTGAGTCTGACTATCTACCTATCTATCTATCTATCTTATTTTGATCTTATTTACCTATCTTCTCTTGTCTTTGCAGCCTTAATAGACTCAGGAGCTGAGGGAAATTTTCTACGCTCAGATGTGGTGGCCCAACTTCAGGTCCCTTTGAAACCGTTGAAAAAAAGCCCTCTTTGCGTCGCCACGCTGGACTTTGGAATTGAACATTGGAATCGACCCGATCACGCTCGTTACTAAACCAGTCCAGTTGGAGACCAGTTTTCTTCATCAAGAACTACTTTCATTTTTAGTCATAGACTCCTCAGAATTTTCTGTTATTTTGCGACTGCCCTGTCTCAAAAAACAGAATCCCCAGATCTCCTGGCCTAACCAAGAGATCACAGCCTGGTCTGAATATTGTGTAATTTATTGCCTCGCTTCCCCAGTCAGATCTACATCAGTAGAAAGTACAGAACCTGCACTTCAGACAGTCATCCCTTCAGAGTACTCTGATCCGTTAGACGTTTTTAACAAAAAGAATGTCACTAACTTCCCCTGCACAGTCCCTATGATTGTTTGATAGATATCATTGAAGGTTCCACCATCCCTAAAGCTCAAGTATACCCATTGACACAAGAGGATGAGAAAGCTATGGGGGAATATATCGAAGAGGCTCTGGCTCAAGGCTTTATTTGACCATCTACGTCCCCAGCTGCATCTGGATTTTTCTTTGTGAAAAAGAAGGATGGCAGCTTTAGGCCTTGTACAGATTATAGAGCACTCAATAACATCACCCAGAAATTTGCGTACCCACTACCTCTTATCCCTGTGGCCTTAGAACAACTTTGTGGTGCTATGTTTTTCACCAAGTTGGATTTTCGCTTTCTTCACCACTAGGGAGTGCAATGAATACTGGGTGATGGCTTTCAGTTTATCGATATCCCCATCTGTGTTCCATTCATCAATGATATACTCTGAGATATGATTGGCCATTTTGTAATTGCCTACCTAGACCAAATATTAATTTACACTCCAGATTTCGAAACTCATGTCTGTCAGGTCCTCTATCAATTGTTGGTGCACGAATTTGAATTCGTTTTACAGAAAGTGTCATTCTTGGTGTATATAATTAGCTCTCAAGGTGTAGTGATGGATGACCACAAGGTCGATGCAGTTGTGAACTGGCCCATTCCTGTCTCTATTAAGAATTTACACAAATGCTTTTACAGATGTAAAAAAATCTCGAATACCTCGGGTCAGCCAAACCTTTAAATCCCTGACAAGCTTGCTGGAGTCATTTCTTTTTCGCAATTTCAACTTAACATCACTTATCGTCCAGGTTCCAGAAATTCCAGAGCCGATGCCCTCTCCAGAATTCATCAGAGTGAATCTGAAGGTAAAGTCAAAATTGAGCCTGAACCTATCTTGCCCTGATCAGTTTGAATAGAAGCTATTTGATGGGAAATTAGTGAAGAAATTGCAAGAGCTCTTGAGAGCTGCAATGTTCCTGACAGTTGTCCTTAGAATACAACTTATGTGTCAGTTCAATTTTAAGACTTATTTATCGACTTATTACCCAGGCATATTCTTCACTGACTTCAGATCATCCTGGTGAATTGTGCATGCAGCAGCTTTTGTCTACTCTGTATTGGTGGGAGACACTTAAGCTAGACATTCACAAGTTTGTTTCATCCTGTTCAGTCTGTGCTCAAAGCAAAACACCTAAAACACTCCCTGCCAGTAAGCTTATGCCTCTTCCGATTCCTGAGCGTCCATGGTCCCATATTGCAGTAGATTTTGTCACTGATTTAACTCCATCTAACAGTTATACTACCATTATGACTACTGTCCACCGCTTTTCTAGAGCTGTTAGATTTGTTCCCTTTAAGTCCTTGCCTAATGCCTTTGACACAGCTCTAGCTCTGTACAGGCATATTTTCCACAACTTTGGTATTCCCGAAGATATAGTTTCAGACAGAGATTCTCAATTTACTTCACAAGTGTGGGCTGGGTTTTGCAAACACATAGGCATTAATGTAAACATCTGGTTATCACCTGCAGTTGAGCAATCAATGTGAGTGGGTTAATCAATAACTCATAAAATTCCTTTGAGCATATTATCATAATAACCCTGCAGATTGGTCACAGTTTTTGATTTGGGAGAAGATTCTCTGGTCAATTCATCCACACAAATTACGGTTACCAGCCCCAACTTGCACCCAGGACTGCTACACCCTCTGACATCCCTACAGTCAATGAGTGGATGAGGCATAGCAAGGAGGTCTGGGAACAGACTCATTGCAGTATTGAGGTTGCTCTCCAATGAGCTAAAGAACAGGCTGACCGATGGTGTGGGGAGACCCCCTCTTTTCAGGCAGGAGGCCGGGTTTGGTTGTCCACTCGGATTCTCGGGTTTGAAGAGGGTTGCCCTAAGTTACAGACTAAATAATTAAAATTAAGAAAAATCAATGATGTCCCTTATAGACTTGATTTGCCTGTTCAGGTCTGTACCTCTCATTCTTTTCATGTTTCCCCTCCTCAAGCCTGTGATTCCCAGGCTGCTGGACAAGGTTTCTCCGGACAAGACCCCATTGTCTCCATTGGAGGTGGACGGCACCCTGGTCTATGCTGTCTGTCAGGTGCACCATGGAAATATTTTGTAATTTGTCTAAGTAGTTAGTTATCATGTTACGTAGTTGGAGTTAGACGTATGACAAAAAATCTAAATATCAGCCCTAATGACAGTACATACGTATTTCAGTAGAATTGTGTAATTCTATAAAGTTCAGTAGAACTTCCCTGAACTTTGAGGTTCCATTTGATGGCTCCATTATTTCACTGCTTTTTTAAAACCCGTCCCACATGAATGAGCAGTTAGTGAGTGGGTACAGTTTGCATGATATGCACATTTTGCATGATAAACTTCAGGCTTAATACAAAGTAGAACATTAAATTAAAAGTAGGATATTCTATTGTGAAATGTAGTGCAGTGACAATAAAAGTGTAAAAAATATACAAAGTACAGATAATTAAAAAAATGACAACAGAGTACAATACAGTAAAGTACTGTAATGGAGTACATGTACTTTAATACTGACCACCACTGCAAATGGTGATTCTGAATTGACCCTGGGCCAAAAATAACACAGTTATTTATACAATTCACTGCAGTGTATTGTACTGTGGTACACTGTATTGCACAGCGTTGCCCTGTGCTTACTGTATTACATTGTACTGGACAGCATTAAACTGTTCTGTACTGTATTGTACTATACTGTACTGTATTGTCCTGACCTGTATTATATTATATTGTATTATACTATACTGTATTGTATTGTAGCGTATTGTCCTGTACTGTATTATACTGTAGTGTATTGTCCTGTACTGTTTTGTATTTGACTCCATATATCCGTATAAGCTTAGATAGTGAGTGTGTGTCCTATACTTTGTGTTTTACTGTACTGTATTGTATTGATGTTTCAAAGGAAAGTCCCATTTGCTGCTAATACATTATATGGCAGAGATGTGGTTATGTTGTATTTCTTTCTTGTTGTTTCTATGTTTTTTTCTCCTGCATGTTGAATCATAGTCAGCCTTACTTTCTTCAGTTCCTTACTGAGCTGTGTCAGCATTTTCCTTACAGTGCGTTAAGTAGACCCAGATAAAACCCTGCACCCTTCATCACGGCAACTTAACTTTGCATCTGTATTTGAATAATTCAGCATCTCAGTGATATCCAAATTCTAGCAGCCATTTCATTGCTGGTCACTGTCATGTGCACGAACTAACGCTGTTATGTTTATTGGGTCACCAAAGCAGACCGTAGAAATTATCCTTATAATTAAACAGAAAAAAAATCTGAATTTGTGAGAAAGTGGATTATTTTGCTTGTTTATTTGTAACAATGCGAGGGAGGAGTGGGGATCTTTTCTGGGTCAGGAGAGGACGCAGGTCCGAAGATGAAACATTCGAATGCTGAGAAGTCTTCTTTGCCACTCAGCTATTGTGTTCAGACACCTTAAAATGAGGGAAACACATTACAGACATGTTTCAGAAAAAAGTTACAGTGATAACAAGCTTTGCCCCAATGTGGACAGGGTTGGTTGCTCCATGTCCAATTTTACAGCATGTGGTGATTTTTAATTGTAAATATTTATGGGCAAGACATGATGGGTGTGTATCTGATGTTTCACTGTGTACTGGCTTAAAAGATGTTGTTTTATGTTTCTTTTAAAAGCTTAAATTAATTCCATTTGATGTTTCATTCTTTATGGACACACAAGAGCTTTTATGACTCCCATTCTAAATCCATGGGCATTAATATGGAGCTGGTCCCCCTTTGCAGCTCTAACAGCTTCCACTCTTCTGGGAAGCTTCTACAAGATTTTGGAGAGTCTGTGGGACACAATGTTTGCCCATTCATCCAGAAGAGCATTTGCGATGTCAGATGCTGATATTGCACGAGAGGGTCTGGCTCACAATCTCCCTTCTAGTTCATCCCAAAGGTGTGTGATAGGGTTGAGGTCAGGGCTCTGTGAGGGTCAGTCAAGTTCTTCCACACCAAACTCACCCAGTCAGGCCTTTATGGAGCTGCTTTGTCAGTCATGCTGGAACAGAAAAGGTTCTTCCACAAACTGTTCCCACAAAGTTGGAAGTGGACAGTTGTCCAAAATGTCTTGGTGCTGAAGCATTAAGATTCCTCTTCACTGGAACTAAGGGTTCTAGACCAACCCCTGAAAAACACCCCCATATCATCATCCCTCCTCCACCAAACTTTACAGCTGGCACAGTGCAGTCAGACAGGTAACGTTCTCCCAGCATTCGCCAAACCCAGACTCGTTCATCAGACTGACAGATAGAGAAGCTGATTCGTCACTCCATAGAATACATTTCCACTGCTCCAGAGTCCAGTGGTGGCATTTTACTCCACTCCATCCAACGCTTGGTATTGTGCTTGATGATGTAAAGCTTGCATGCAGCTACTCGGCCATGGAAACCCAGCCATGAAGTTCCCGGTGCAGTTTTTGTGCTGATGTTGATGCCAGACAAAGTCTGGATTCTGTGGTTATTGATCAGCAGTGTGTTGGTGACCTTTATGCTCTATGCTCCTGAACCACTCTGTAACTTTACGTGGTCTGACACTTTGTGGTTGAATTACTGTCTAACTTGTGTAGGTAGGCAATGGTCTTTCCTTTCACTTCCAAATGCTCAGGTCAGCTAACTTGATAGCCATTCCCCTGAAACAGCACAGGTAAAGCCCCCTTTCTTAGATGATATTCACTTGGTGTTTCAATGACATCATTAGAAGCTACCATTGCTAAATAGATCATAACACTCACATGGGAGCGTACTGTGTAACTCTTCTAGTTCTTCAGCACTAGGTGGTGGTGGATGATGATTCTGGCAACAATTATGCTGTCAGTTGGAATACAGTTGAGATGATAAGGAGGCGCCCAGCAAACGGAAAATAACAGACAGTACAGTAGTGAGAAATTGAAATTCTGCCCAAATAAAATCAGTAATTCTATCACTAAACTCTGATTTCTGGTAAAATGTAGTGCTTTCCCACCAGAACCATTTTCAACCATTTTCAGTGGAGCACATGCTGGCCTTATTTTCAGGTTGGTGAATCATCTCATTAGAATATATGAGAAGAGAGACACTTTCAGTCCTTCTCCATTTTAATTAAACTGAATATACTTTTTATCCCAAAAAAACTTTACAGACTTTACATGTAACCTATGTGTAATAATTTAAAACTATAAATATAAATGTGTGGTTTTAATATAATTGAATAAATATACTACAAATTAATGAATAAAAAGTTTATAAACAGTTAAATTATTTAGCACTATAGATAAGTAAAATATATCGGCCAGAAACTCGCTCATTACCTGTCCTAACATGTTCTTGTCTCTAAAGCACCATTACACGTTATAATTTTTTCAAGAAACTTGATTTCCTCACCAGTGATGATATAAACATGTACAAATGAAGATTATTCTGTATTTCCGAACAGAGAACAAGCAGATTGAGAAAACACAGTGCAGAGAGAGAAAGTTAATTATAATTTGTAATGTGTTTTTCACACACACACCCTACCTTTCAGCATGACAGCATGATGTCACACACCACAGTAAATCACATGACTTTGTGAGCACATAATACGATAAGATACAGATGTTAAGTCTAGTGTTCACCACACCCACACTTCACCCCTTTTCTTGTCATTATATGTAGTCATTTGGTCCTGCCTAACTAATCCAACTAATTATTTAAACAAAAAAACTGTAAAAGTACACAATTTGTAAGTTTACAGATAAAAAATGGTGATAATAAAACAGATGTGTTATTAATAGTCACCAGACTTCAGCAGAATACTTTTACATTCAAATAATTTATTCTCACAAAAACTAATAATAATAATAATGATAATAATAATAATAATAATAATAATAACAGGAGATATTTACATTTACAGCATTTAGCAGATGCTCTTATCCAGAGTGACTTACAAAAAGTCCTTTGTCTATCCAGAGAAAGTATGTTTGCTAGTTACAAATGGGTTAGAGAGAAAGTCAGTCCTGAGCTCAGATACTGCTAGAAACAGAAAGTCCTTGTTGATACCCAGAGAAAAACGAACATAATTAAACACAGCACAGTGCAGTACATTTTATTACAATGAATACTTAACTCAGTGCTCATTTAAGTGCTGTATAAAGAGACCGTCTTCAGTCTGCATTTGAAGACCGTCAGAGACTCTGCTGTTCGGATAGCCAATGGGAGTTTGTTCCACCACCTGGGTGCCAGGACAGAGGATGGCGGATCAAGCCAAGTTGTACTTCAAGCTCGAAGGGCTCCAGGTACAGTTCGAGTTTTGACCATTGCCATCAAGAAGGGAGGGGCTAGTCCATTTTTTGCGTGCAGCTACAGAAAGCCAGTGAAGGGAGCGCAGCAGTGTAAGGACGTGACTGAACTGAAGACTGAAGACGAGCCGAGCTGCTCCATTCTGGATGAGTTGCAGAGCTATGAACATGGCCGCATAGGAAGACCAGCCATAAGCGAGTTGCAGCAGTCAAGCCTTGAGAGGACAAGAGACTGAACGAGCACCTCTCCGACCCTTTCTCTCGAGTGAGCAAGGGTTGGAGAGAAGGAACCTGTATGACCAAGTTAGGTTTGCGATATGAGCTGAAAACGATAACTGGCCATCCAGAATCGCAACAAGACTTCTTGCATCTTCAGATGGAACAATCAGAGAGTTCTTGAATGAGATGGTGAGATCATGATAAGGACCTGTAGTCGCAGGGATGAATAGCAGCTTAGTCTTGCTAGGACTGACCTTCAGGTGGTGAGCTGCCATCCATGAAGACGTCAGTCAGACATACCGAGATGCGACTGGAAACCTGTGTGTCAGAAGGTGGGAAAGAGAGCAATAGTTGTGTCATCAGCATAGCAGTGATAAGAAGCCATGAGAGGATATTACATCACCAAGAGAATGAGTGTTAAATGAAAAGAGAAGAGGACTCAGCACCAAGCCTTGTGGGACACCAGTGGAGAGCCCGCATGGAGGGGATGTGGACCCTCTCCATGTTACCTGATATGGATAACACCTGCCAGTGGTTCCAAGCTTGGTGAGGACATCCAAAAGGATTGTATGGTTGACCATGTCAAAAGCTGCTGAGAGGTCAAGAAGAATCAGAACAGAAGATCATTTGGCTGGTCTTGCTGACTGGAGCTTCTCAGTCACTGCTATAAGGGCAGTTGTAAGTTGTAAGGGCTGTAAGGGATGTATTGTTTTCTTAGGAGGTCCAAAAAGCAGATCGTTACAGTGATCAACTCTGCTTTAACAAATGAATGAACACATTTCTCTGCGTCACTCTGAGACAGAAAAGGCCAAACTTTAGTGATTTTCTCATATGATAAAAAGCTGCTTTAGTGACTGTGTTTACATGCAGATAAAACAGAGCTCAGAGTCTAAGATCACACCCAGGTTTCGTACTTCAGGTTTGGTGTATGAAGCTAAAGAACCAGGTTTCTCATAAATAATTTTTCTGAGTTTCTGTACCAACAATCAGTATTTCATTTTTTCATGATCAAATTGTAGAACATTTTGCGACATCCAGTGAGAAATATCTGACACACAGCTGGTCAGTCTGTCTACAGAGTCTTGATCATCAGAAGGAATGGATATGTACAAATGAGTATCATCAGCATAGCTATAAAAATTTATATTATGTTCACTAATGACATCACCTAGAGGTAGCATATACAAAGAGAAAAGCAAAGGCCCTAAAACTGAACCTTGAGGGACTCCACAAGAAATGCCAAATCTTTTTGATGAATGAATCCAAGTGAAACCATGAACGGCCTATAATCTAAATATGTTTTAAACCATTCTAGAACTGTGCCCGAGAGGCCGACCCAGCATTCAAGATGCTGGACTAAAATCTTGCGGTCAACGGTATCACAAGCTGCACTAAGATCTAATAAAACCAGAATAGAAGGATTTTGTGCATCAGTGCTGAGCCTGTGGTCAATCACAATGTGAACCAACACTGTCTCAGTATTATGGTTAGAATTAAACCTGACTGAAACATCAAATTACTTGTTTGATATTAGATACACTTTTGACACACATTTGATATTTAGTACAGAAGGATCCATGCTACTCTTTTTAGCTGAGGCTTCACCAAGGCAGTTTTAAAAGCGTCTGGGAAAACACCTGCTGACAAAGAACAATTCACAATAGTTAAAACATCATTGTGAACACAATCAAAAACCATCTTAAGGAATGAAGTAGGAACAGGGTCAATATCACATGTGGATGAATTTAGTTCGTTTAAAATAGCTGTAGCTCCTGATAGCTGATAACAGAAAAAGATGTCATTACTGATATAGGAAGCTTATCAGGAACAATATAGGAGCTTGTTTCAGTCAGCTGAGCTACACCCTGTATCAGGTCTATTTTACTTTGAAAATGAATTGCGAACTTGTCACAGACTTTAGAATCACCATGAGATGCACTAGCAAAAAAACTGGGATTAATTAGTCGGTCTACTATGGAGAAAAGGATTTCTGTATTTTCTTTGTGTCTATTAATTATACTAGAGAGGTATGACTGTCTGGATATTTTCATAGCATTATTATGGATTGAGATCTGCTCATTTGAGAAAATCATAATGTACCATCAATGTATTTTCTTCCATAAGCGATCTGATTTATGACAATTTCTCTTTAGCTGCCAAATTTCTGCATTTATCAATAGATTTTTATGCATATGCAAGTAGGATCTCACTGTTCATGCACCAAACATTTACTTTCTTTCATGCTAAGATGGGACAGCTGTGACGAGCTATGAAGCTGTCAGTGTGTCTACTGTGTGCTGCTGGGAGTGGATACTGAGCGACATCTGACGAAACCACAATGCCTACACAGAGAGGCAGGCTTTGCTAGGTTACATGTGCTAACCTTAGTTAGCTTACCTACCTAACATTAGTGATTTAACTTTTACAGATTGACCCAGAAATATAGAAAAAGTAGACTCCGACAAGCTGTAAAAGAGGTTGTTTAATGTACCTCTGTCAGTAGTATTATGTAGGTTTCCATGACTACTATTACAACTACTCTCAATACTATTACATATGTTACCATGATGACTATTACAACTATCAGTACTATTACGTTTCCATGACTATCACAACTACTATCAGTACTATTACATATGTTTCCATGACTACTATTACAACTATTATCAGTAGTATTTAGTATGTTTCCACGAATATTATGTGTTTCCATTACTACTTTTACAAGAACTATCAGCACCATTATGCATGTTTCCATGACTATTACAACTACTGTCAGTAGTATTAGGCATGTTTCCATGACTACTATCACAACTACTATCAGTACTATTATGTATGTTTCTGTGACTATTACAACTACTATTAGTACTATTATGTTTCCACAACTACTATTACAACTACTTTCAGTACAATTATGTATGTTTCCACAACTATTACCACTACTGTCAGTAGTATTTAGTATGTTTCCACGACTACTGTGTTTCTATTACTACTATTACAACTATTATCAATCCTATTATGTATGTTTCCATGACTATTACAACTATTAGTACTATTATGTATGTTCAATGATGATTACAACTACTATCATCACTATTATGTATGATAGCATGACTACTACAACTACTATCAGTACTATTACAACTACTGTGAGCAGTAGTACATACATTTTGAGGACTACTATTTCAACTACTACCAATACTATTACGTATGTTTCCATGACTACTATTCTAACAATTATCAGTACTATAACATGTTTGCATAGCCAAACCTTCTGGCATAAATTCACTTCTTTGTTGTAT
Organism: Colossoma macropomum; assembly: GCF_904425465.1. Lineage (NCBI taxonomy): Eukaryota > Metazoa > Chordata > Actinopteri > Characiformes > Serrasalmidae > Colossoma > Colossoma macropomum. The sequence continues at coordinate 107,800 of NW_023495492.1, forward strand.
GGACCTCTGCTGTGCTAATTTGTCTAATTACACTCTGTATGTTACCCCTAAATGAGTACCCCTTAATATCTCAGATGTTTAGTGGTGCTCAGCTGATGCCTTACTTATTTGCATTTAGGGTGGCACAGCTGTCTGTGGTTTTGAATGCTTACATGCACTACAGTAGACCATTAGAGATAAACACTGCAGAGTGGCAAACTGACCAGCAAGCTGAATGCTTCATGGACCTGGATACACCTCTATACCATACCAGTATCATGCACTTTATGACCATGGCAATTAGCTAAACACTACATATATATAAAAAAACAAAAACCAAAACACTTCTGCTGAACCTTCCCCTTAATAAGCTTAAGCTATATCTCTTGAAAAATCCTGACTGGAGAATCTTCCATTCCAAGAGTCTTCCATCCTAAATTTGATACAGGATACCACTTTAGTTTCCTTCTTTGAACAGTTTGAGGCACTCTTATATCTTGTTAATGATGCAATGCTAAGATCTTCACTGCATACTCTAAATGTAGTCAAACTGAAGCATTATATCATATCTTTAACATTTTTTGTTAATACACAATAGTTTTACCAATACATATCTCACAAAATTTTTGGTCTTGTTTGGTGCGGCAGCACAATGCCTAGATTCTCATAATGCAAAACAACAAATTTTGTAACAAGTCATTTGTGCATTGCTGGACATTTGTGTATTGTGATTTTGGACAAAAAAAAAGAAAAACGAAAGAAAAAAAAAGATTTGGGTTTGAGGCATTTTGTGGCTGCAGTGAGGCATTTTTAGTTGTTCAGATGCCAGAGGACAGTCCACCACCACCACCGCTCTGTAAAAAGAGGGAGACATCAGAAACCACTCTTGTTAGCATACAACGAACAGAACAATTTCACAATAAATTTGCATAAAAAGAAAAATGCAGACATCAGGCTTTCAGACTTTTAGTATCAGCTGCAGGACTGAATTAAATTTAGATCATCATAATGGAGTTACTTAAAAAGCTTTGCTTACATAACTATTTTATTTATCTTATTTCTTTGTAGGCTACTGTCCTTGTCTAGCTACCAGCAATCGAAACAGCAGCAAAAGCCTTTATCAGTGAGGTATAATGGTTAAGGAGGTGAACATATAACTGCAAGGTAGCTGGTACAGTTCTTAGACAGGGCATGCTATTCAGTCAGGTACTTAAGCCCACTTCAGTAAATATACAGCTGAATTAATAGTCTGCACAAATGTAAATTGTGTAAGTTGCTCTGAATAAGAGGCTCCGCTTAATGTGGGATGTTTCATAAACATTCACTGTTATAATGTTACTAAAATTCACATTTTTACCTGGCTGTTCATTGTTAAATTATTTTTGTATGCTGTTGATCAATTTTATCTTTTTCTGTACGTTTCATTTTTCAGAAAAACAGGGTGCACTTGACATCACTGCTCAGCTACTGAAGAATTAATTAAAAATGGGGAACGCCCCATCAGAAAGTAACATGGGCGACCGGCTGAGATGCTGCAAGTGTGATAAAGTCTTGCCTCCATGCCACACCTACTCAGATTTATACCAAAAACTATTTATGGACAGCATGTACACGTTTTTAATGGAGGAGAATACTACAGACCAGTTGGCTACAATAATTTATACGAGCGTCAGGACTGCTTTTATAAGCAAATCAGGGATGAAGAAGAAAGACAGAGAGAGGAGGAGAGGAGAAGAGAAGAGGAGAAACGGAGAGAGGCTGAGGAGAAGAAGAGAAGAGAAGAAGAACTGAATCAAAGACTTGAAGAATCATACAACTGACCATTGACATTTTAGAGGAACACAAGTCCAAGCAACATGTGCTAAAAAGCCGTCTGGATGAGTTAGAGACAAACAATGAATCAGGCAGTGACAGTGATAAGCTTCTAGAAACTCTCTCATCAAAATGCGGCATCCCTGTTCCAAACCTTAGACTCGATCAACTGAGTGCTGATCAGCTGGAGAACATCCTGTCAGCCCTGGACAAACTCCTGTTTGATGAATGGGTCAGTGCTCCTCCATCCCTTAGCACTCTGCAGCACACTCAAGTGTTCATCACAGAACTGTGTGCCCTGTCTCTGGAAATAGTTGAGGGACCTTCCTTGCAAAGCATCTCCAATCAAGTGCAGTCCCTGGTGGAGTCCATCAGGCAATCAGCATGCAATGTTTCTGAGAGTTTCCTGCTGACTCAAGCCCTGTACCTAAACCTCATGCACTTTGACCACAGCAGCAGTGACAATGATGCTGCTCTCACAGCCAAACGATGGGCTGAGGAGGACCTTTCCACTGAGGATCTCTATCTTATAGAATTCCTGGGCACCCTCACATTGTCACTACAGAATGTGGTTGGAAGAGCCTCTGTGTTCATTTTAAAAATGGAAATCCAGTGCTTGGAGCATCTACTCTTCACACTCACACATCTACATGGCAAGGAAAGCCACTCAAAGTCCAATGAAATGCTCTTCAGACTTGTGGAAACACATCAGTGGACCCCAGTAGAGGTGGTGACTCTGCTCAAAGTGCTATCAGAGAAATATACAGAGGATGCTCCAATTACTAATGTGCTCACATTGGTACAAGTGCATGACATATTACCAGGATGGACAAACGAATCCGGACACTCTCTCATCCAGGCTTTGGATTCTGTTGGCCCTGAGAGATTCCCACAGGATTTACAAAATACTCTCAGAAAGCAAGATGCGACCAGTCTAAATTCAGCTCTGGATGAACTCAAAACACTCAGGAATTTAGATGATTCTGTGATTGATATGATAAATAACATTATCACTGGCGTCCTACGATATTCAGAAAATCCTCCAAAAGAAGAACCACTCAGAAAAGATTCCCTTAAATTTGCAAACTTGAATTTAGAAGAAATCAAAAACTCTCTGTCTCAGCTCTGCAAAGCAGTTTTTGACACAAAGGGCTGGTGGCCCACAGTGCAGCACATGCTGAGGTGGTGTGTGTTGGTGCTGACCGAGAAGAGCCGGGCATCAGAACTAGTTGGTGTAGATGAGGATCCGTGTGTCACAGCCATGTTTGCAGCCACACAAGTCTGCATGGGAAACAAACTGGACATTGTGCTAAGCTCTGATGTTTACTCACATGAGCAAATTAAGGAATGATCTGACTTCTACAAGCACCTTGGAATTTCTCTCAACACAAACCTGAATAAAAGTACTGTGTCACAGAGGGATATCTATGAAGCTGACATTGTGTATGGCACCATGGATGACTTTGTCTCAGATTACTTCCAATTTGGCTTTGAGGTAATGAAAACAGGAAACCTTCACCTTAGTCGAGGATTTATCATTGTTGAAAGAAGTTTCAGTGTTTCCCATAATCTGGAACTTTCAAGGCTCAAGGAAAATGATGCCCTGGTGTCTGCTAGAGAGATCCTGCAAAGCCTCATGAGCAATTTTCAAAGTGAGGATATGGAACTGAGACACATGTTCATTAAGGCTCTTTTTCAGGTGCTCCACACTAACCTAAACAAAACACACAGATGCTGACAATAAAATCATAACCATCTTGCAAAAATGTACCGGAAAACAAATGCCTTCTAATGAGTTGTATATTCTGACCTATCTTGAGAATCTCCTCCGAGTGTTTGCTGGAGAAACAGAAAGAGAGAAAAACAGGGCATCTCTGGCAGGCAAAATGTGTTCGGAGCTTTTATTTGCTTGTGCAGTGAAATTCCAAGCCCCCAATGAGCAAGCTGAAGAAGTCTTCCAGATGGTGCTAAATCTTGTGGCACAACATCTTTGGTCACTAGTAGAAGCCTTAAACCTCCTTGTAGCATTAACTGACCACCATCTCAACAAAGACTGTATTTCCATTATGAAGATTTTACATCTGATGGAAATATATCAGGTATCTTCTGGGTGGGCAGATGAGAGGAACCAGTCTCTCTTTCAGCTACTGAACACTTCAGAAACTGAAAAACTGATCCAGCATTTAGAAAAGAGCTTCAGAGATGAGAAAGAAAAAAGCATTGAGTGTCTTTTTGATAAAATACGGCAGATGAAGAACATTGATGAACAAACGCTGAAGAAATCATATTGTATAGTAAAGAAAGTTACAGATATGATTAAATCTGGGGAAATTAAAAACCACACAGATGTACATCAAGCTAGGAATCTGAGTCATAGCACAGACACAGGAGACCTTCAGGAGGTCCTGGCTGTCTTATGCAATGTTGTACACCAGTGCAATGCTGAAGGGAAGTGGTGGCCCAGAGCCACTCAAATGATAAGCTGGTGCCTCCTGACCTTGTCTGACACTGGAAAGCTCCTGGAGATGGGAACTGGAGAAGGAAAGTCTTGCGTCATAGCAATGTTTGCAGTGCTGCGTGCACTTAGGGGTGAAAAAGTAGATGTGTTGTCCAGCTCTTCTGTGTTATGTCAAAGAGATGCACAGGAATAGAAGAACTTCTACTCATACTTTGGCATCACAGCTGACACAAACACAGACAAAACTGAAGACAAAGATAGAAAAGATTGCTACCAGAAAGACGTGGTCTACGGAACAATTGAAGCCTTTGCTGCAGATCACCTTCGCCAGATATTTGAGATGAAGGATGTGAGGCCTGATCGCAGCTATCAATGCATCATAATCGATGAAGTGGACTCACTGCTCCTGGATCAGGGAGTGCAGCTGACCTACCTTTCCAGCCCCATGGTCTCCATGCAGCACCTGAACATTATATTGGCCATGATCTGGGGCCATGTCAGCCAGTATGGCTTCCTGTCAACAGGACACCAGACATTCATAAAGGGTCCCCCTGCTTCATTCTTTAAGGCCATATTTGACTCCAGTGACATAGAAGAAAGTGAAATTAATGACCCCATGGATATTTTACACATTGCTGAAGAATCAAAGATTGTGCCACAAGGATTTACAGAGGATATCTTCAAATGTGAAAAAGATGCACTTCTCAAAAAACTGAAAACTGTGAGTCATGATGCAATGGTACGTTTTTTTTCAAGAAATTGAGAACTGTGTCCCCTATGGATTTACTGTATACACTTTAGATGACAAAGGATTGCTCCATCTTAGAAAGGCCAACACATATAACAACCAGGACTTTCCAGATCTTACATTTCTTGTTTTGGAGGAAGGGTTTTGTTGTACTCTCTATGATTCTGAAGAAATTCTCATCAAGCCCATTGCAGAATTAATCTCAGAGAAGATTCAGTACACCCCATGTACAAATGAGAAAAACAAAATCAGCATCCCTGGATTCCTGAGAAATCTCATAGAGAAGAAATTGCCAGTGTGGGTTCAGAATGCCTTTCTGGCAAAGAGACTAAGGGAGGGACAGGAATATGTTGTAGAAAATGACAGCGTCTGTCCAGTGGACTTCAGATCCACTGGTATTGTAGAACTGAATAAGAAATGGGATGATGGTCTTCAACAGTTTGAGATCAAACACCAAATCAAACTGAGCACAATTTCAACAGTGACCAACTACATTTCTAACATTTGTTTTTTTTGAAAAATACCATGGACAAATATATGGAACAACAGGGACACTTGGGAGTGAGACAGAAATGCTGTTTTTGCAGGACCTGTATCCAAATCTCTCAGCCTGCAAAATGCCAACTTTCAACCATAAGAAATTATTTGAGGTCAAAGGTACTTTGAAGACTTCAGCTGAAGAGTGGACATCTGAAATAAAACATGTGGTTAAGGCTGAAATTACCCCAAATTCATACAGAGGTGGAAGAGCAGCCTTGGTAATCTGTGAAACTATCAACACAGCTAAAAATATCTATGAAGAGCTGAAAAGCATCATCCCAGTTGAAGGTGAACTCATTCTCTACTGCCGTAGTGACAAAGAAAGTCTGAGCAAAATTGATAAGGAACTGCATCCTGGTGATGTCATTGTGGCCACAAACCTTGCTGGCCATGGCACAGACATAAAAGTCTCCAAAAAGGTGAACAACAATGGAGGATTGTTTGTGATCCTCTCCTTCCTTTCTGAGAACATCAGAGTGGAGCTCCAGGCTTTTGGCCGAACTGCACGCAAAGGTGAACCTGGATCTGCTCAGGTAATGATGACCACTGATCATCTGCAGGATGCGTTCAGGACAGTGTCTTCTCTGGAGGAGGCAAAGGAAACAAGGGATAGACTTGCAGCAGAAAAGATAACTGACATGATGAACGATGTCGCTGAGATGAAACTGCGGGAGGAACTGTTTTCAGAGTACTGCAAAACCCTTCAGGATATTCACAGGAACACAGATGAAGATGAACAAAGAGCTGTTGTTGCCATCTTAAATGAGTTCTGGGGGATTTGGTTGCAAACTAAATCAGAAGAAACTGACCAGTTGAAAAGAAGTGAATTAAAGAAAAGCTTGACAGCTGATTTGTCTCTGGCAAAAAGTCAGTCTCAAAATCAGACTTCCCCATGTTCTAGCATTTACCACTACATCAAATTTGGGAATATCGCACTGGATAAAAAACAATGGGATATCAGTACCCGGTTATTTGAAAAAGCTATGATACAAGATGAAAGCTGGGCTTCCATAGCTTTTTACAGTCATGCGTACTGCACTATAAAGCAGCAGAAGGGAGATTACCTCACTAAGGCCATAGATGATCTCAGGAAAGCACAGGAGTCTCTAAAATACCTCACTGAAAAATGCATGGTCTGCCTGCAGTTTGTAAAAATGTCTTCTGCTGACTCAGCCAACAGTAACCCACCCAGCCTTGAAAAACAGTTAACAACCAAGTGCAACATGTTGGGTTACTTTGATCAAAACATTAATGAGGCTGTCAAGAAGCTGGAGAAAATCAAAGAAAGAGGGAGGGATGCAAGAGCCAATAAAGCACCCACGTTCTCCCTGGTGTCAAGCGCTGATGAAGATCTCCAAATGGAGGCCTACAATCTGTACAGTCGAGGTCTGAAATATGTCTTTGCTGTTGAAGAGGAGCCTCGTTTCCCATGGGAAGCTCTGCTGGTGTTCTGTCTCGGAGTTTTGCAGATTATTGGAGGGGCACTGCTGACTGCATTTACCTTTGGAACATTAGCTCAAGTCAGAATGGGGCTGATCACAGAGGGAATATCAGACTGCATCTCTGGAGTCCATGGTGACAGGAGAATTCAGTTGGGAATCATGGGCTGTAGAAAAAGCCATTTCCATTGGTATATCTCTAATTGGGTTTGGAGTTGGAAAGCTGATTGCAAAGGGGTTCAAAGGGTTAAAACTAGCTATTAAGGGAATTGGCAAAGAATTGAAGTCGATGCCAAAGTTTCTCTCCAGACAGGCTAAAGATGGTCTTAGTGTTGCTACAAAGGCAAATATGAAGAATGCTGTGAAACACACTGCAACAACAATAGTACAGGAAGCCAGTCTCTATGCATTTGACAAGGCAGAAGAAGCATTATTAAAAGAAATACTTAATAACATCAAAAATGAAATAAAAAAAAAATTGTTGATGATGTGAAATGCAGCATGGAAAATGAGCCCTTGGTTGCATTAGTAGACACTATTATACTTTCACACCTTGAGGATAAACAACAATTGTCTGACCTTCTGCAGGACAATAAAAGGAAGAGCAAACTTCTCACTATTTTCAGAGAGTTAAGCAACACTGCATTACAGCCATTCTATGCAGATCTCTCTATGGCAGAACAAGCTTAACTCATCTATTTCCAAAGTGATTGGCAGTGCTAAATCCGAGGCCCAAGGCAAGAAACGTGGAATTCTGATAGCCATCCAAACCATCCACATGGTGACACTGGCAGCAGATGCCATCAGTACAGTGGCCAGCCTCTCAAACAAGTTTTTCTCAAAACTTCAAGAAGAACTGAATAAATTTAAAAAAGAAAAAGATTTCTCAGAAAAAGTGAAGCAAAATGAGCTGCCAGCTTCACAAACCGAGATGCTTAAAGAATTCAAGCGAGATTTAACTGACACCATCAGTACTTTAATAGCTGATGCTTTAGTAGAAGTATTCCACCAGAAGTTCTCCAGTCACATTGTTTCACAGGTCCAAGACAAAGTAAATGGCACCCTTGACCATTTTTTAAAAACACATATAAAGAGTGAGAGAACAGAGGAAAAACTCAGAGCTGGACAAAATAACAAGTACATTGCATACATGCCAGGTGATCTAAATTCTAAACATAAACTTGCAGGGGAGTCAGGTAAACACTCACAGTCACATGCTGAGAAGATCAGGAACCCCACAACGGCAGGTACCATTCTGGATATCAGAGTCTTGTCAGAAACCACTCGCGCCAAGGTGGTCATCCTAACAGAGGACAGCCATGGTAAGCTTACCAAAATGCAGGAGCTGAACCCGGTCACTACGCATGCCAGTCAATCTGTGACACTGATCTACAGACCAAAGAGTGCCCAATACCCAGATGGCCATTACGATGTGCTCATCAATAATCAAAGAGTTAGTGTAACCAGCACAGACAGGAGCTGCCTGTTTCATGCTTTAGCGCAAGGCTTGAAACCAGAGGCTGATGAAGAAGAGATCGCTTTGGAAGCAAATCACCTCCGATCTGTGGAGGCTGACACCCTCCTGAAACACCCAGGCCAATGGGAGCCTTTCATCATGCGCAAAGAGTGGACAGAAACAATCAGAGGAGGGGAATGGTACATGGCAGAGGGAGCTGCACCAAAAAGGATGGTGAAAAACATTGTAGAGAACAAAAAGGTGCTCAATAAAGAGGTTGGAAAAGTAGAATTCTACAAGGATTGGCAAAAATATGCAATTAAAAATTCCGGTATTGGGCAATTCATCAATGCAGATCACCAACCACCAGTGAGTAGTATATTGGAAGCCAGAAAATTAAACCAGAATAGCAAATTAGCCAAAGCCATGTTTGAAGTGGCAACAAACTCATCTCCTCTGAATACCAACTTGATTGATAACGTGAGTAAATATCATGGCCGTGAACTTCCAACTGTTCATGTCCCAAAAGAAATACAGTTTGAGTTTCCCAGTACAAAATCAAAATCCTTCAGGACAAGCTTAGCTACTGCCATAAGCCAGGACAATGTTGTGACTGTCTTCAAAATGACCATCCTAAGTGCAATGCCTAGATTTATGTTACATAATGCCAAGAAAAAGACTTTCAAAGACTTTCAGAAAACCAAAATGAGTAAAACCAGGCTTGACCGTTTTGAAGAGAGTTTTCAGCAACATTCTATAAAGATGGTACATAACTGGTCCACTCTGCTTCAAGGCAAAGGTGTCATGAACAATACCGATGCCAATCCCCTTACTAACTGGATCAACAACCGAGGCTACAAGAATCATAATGATCCATACAGGAACCAAGTCTCCAATCTCCTATAATGCAAAGGTAATGTGACATTTAATATAAAACAGAAGCGATGACAATAGTTAATAAAGGGGCGGGGGAAAAATGAACTAGAGCAACATGTTCACACAGCAGCTTCACATTCCATATTCTAGCCATGCCTGTGGCAAGATGCACAAACTGTTTAGGGGACATTGAGCTCAGCATCACCATGGAAAAACATAGACTGAGCTGACTGAACTCATTAGCTTGTAACACATAACTCTTTTGGGTGTCAACCTTTCTTGGCTGACCGGGCACCTGTAGGGCTTTCAACTGAACACATGCTGACTCACGTACAGCAACATGTGATTGGTGCCCTGCCCTGCAGTGCATATCATAAAGGCTAGTTGCCATGTGAATTGGGAGTATGGCACAGCCACCACCTGCAAACAGGAGGAAATGGCTGTACCATACTCAGATTCAATGGCAACTAGCCTTTATGAGAAGTCAGCATATGCGTAATTGAAAGCCATGCAAAATGGTTGCCATCCAAAAGAGTTATAACCTGACGAGTTCAGTCAGCTCAGCCTATATTTTCCCCTGTTTGCAGTTGGTGGGGTTAACAATGTAGTTACATTCAAGAAGGACTAATTTTAGAGTATGTGTATTCAGTAAAAACATGTACACTTCCAAATAAGAGATAATGGTAACACTTTATTTTGGGTGCTCCTTGTAGATGATTAATAAAATCTTAACAGAGTATCAGTAACACATTAACATATCAGTGAAGTAGCAGTAGTGGAGCATCTGAATACACTGAGGTTAAATATCTTGAAGATGTTCAGTTGATGCAATATTTACATGAATTAGATACATTATTGATACATTACATGAAGTAGAGTTAATATGTTAATTCCATTACACAAAACCCACCCTGGCCCTAATCCTAACCATTTCCTTAACCCCAACCCAAAACCTAATTCTAACCCTCTCCCTGGTCCTAATCCTAACCCTCACCCTGGATTTAGTCCTAATGCTAACCCTCAACCCAACCCTAATCCTAACCCTCACTCTGGCCCTAGTCTTAAATCTAACCTCAACCAAACCCTAATCCAGTTGAGCTCCTGTTACAGAACAGTATCAGCAGTATGTCTATAACAGCTTGCTGAGGATGTTGAGATGGTCTGTATTAAACCTGTTACATGGTCAATGACCTCTTAGGTTGACATTTATAGAAATTAACTTGGACATGAAGAATAACTGATTTCAGCAGAATATAAACAAATTTTATTTACGCATTTGATTAAAACTTACGATGCTGCTACAACACTGACATGCTGTTGATGTTACTGAGAGTCTGTTGAGCATTTTTTGCTCTTAAACGGACACTCAGAATAGTCACCGAGATTAGTTTCACTGAATGGTCTGCAATTTGATTAACAGTAGATTGAAGTGAAAACCTTGTCAATTTGTGTTCTGTTTATAGTGGAATATTGACACCTGAAGAGATGGTTGGCAAAGAAGTACCAGGAAATCTACAGTGATCTACTTTCCTGCTGTTCATTTAGACACCTGCCTGTATATTTATAATGAGGATTGCTTTTTTTTTTACAATCCAGGGTCTCATTACAAAAAACATTAACTGCTTATCCTTTCTTATCTCAGAATAAAGATTAAGGAACTATCACAAATTGACATTGCCAAAACAAGCACTTTTTTATATATTCCCTTTTATGTTTATCCTTAACGTTTTTTTTCAGAATATTCTAGATATTTTTGCAATCCATTCAAATGTTTATTTAAACTTACAGACCTAATTCTAACCCTGGCCTTAACCTCCACCCAAAACCTAACTCTAACCATCACCCTGGCCCTAATCCTAACACTCACCCTGGACTGTCACAAATTGACATCGCAGATACATAATTTATTACATTTACTTCATTAATCATATATCTCTCATTTAATCCATTTCCAGTTTCCAATTTGTTTTTTCTTTCTCTTCATGTAATCAAAATATATATTCATTACATCATTAAACATCAATCACATTAATGTAGCTGTAACTGCTCCCCGCAAGTGCCTTCTAAGTTTTTAGAACTTAGTATGTTTAAGCTCAGCCTAGAACGTTAGTACAGTAGTTTTGTTCAATTAATCAGCATTTAATCAATATTTTGATCTTTTGATCATTTTGTTTCATACATCATCACAGGTGAATTGTTGGATTGTGTTATATCTGTCTCTAAATGACTGAACGTTTTAGGTAATCTTAGAATATTCTGTACTTTTCTATGTCTCTCTATCAGGGTACATAACCTTGATACTTAGGGGGGAAGTTTGTTTGGGCCACTTGAGGGTAATAACACTCTGTACAAAAAGCGTTTGCTCCTGCTTTCCTGTGGGAGAAAGAACCAACTGGTGACCTGTGAACATCTCTGTATGAAGATGTCTTGAAATAAATCCAACCTTCTCCTCGAAAGTGCACGACTCTGTTTAATTTGTTCTCAGTTACTTCTTTAACAACTTCACAAGTCAACAACCCAAAACCTAATCCTAACCCTCATCCTGGACTATCACAAATTGACATTGCAGAAGGAAGATCTTTTTTTACTACAGTACCTTTTATGTTCTTCCTTAACTTTTTTTAGATGACATCCTAATTATTTCTGTAATTCATTCCGATATTTATGTAAACTTGTGCCAGATTTATTTTAATGTTACATTAATTATTTTTTGCATAGATCGTTAATTTCTGTTACATTATATGTACTGCCTTTAACAAAACAACACAAGTAAGTATGTATAACCACAACTGATGCAAAAAAAAAAAAAAACATCACCTCCATTTTTAAACCCTACACTGGCTACCAGTCTGTTCCAAAATAGACTTTAAGGAGCTTTTCCTGCACTATAATGTCTTAATGGTGCAGGAGCAGCGTATTTATCTTATCTGCTGCAGCGATATGAGCCGAGCAGAACTCTCAGATCATTAGGAACTGGTCAATCAGTCCTGTCGAAGGTGAAGACTAAACATGGAGAAGCAGCGTTTAGATACTATGCTGCTCTTAAATGGACCCAGTGGACAGAGAGCATTAGAAGAGCCCCGACACTGGACACTTTAAATCAGCCTGAAATCGTTCCTATCAAAGCAGCTTTCAGTCTGTTATTCTATTAGAACCAAAGCACTCGATTATCCTAATTTAATTTTACATTTGATTTAAAATGTTTGGGGTAGTTTTTTGTTTTATATCTATTGTTTTATCCAGGTTTTAATCATATCTTTAATTTCTGTTCTCCTGCATCTTTTTAAATTGTAATCTGAATAATCTTCTTTGTATTATTTGTAAAGCACTTTGAATGACCCCAGTGTACGAAAGGTGCTCTATAAATAAACTTACCTTGCTGCACCCCTCCAGAGGTAACGAAGCCCTTCATCCACAAAACACCACCATCCAAAACTTTCTCCATCTATGAATCCTCGTCCTGTGATCCCTAGCAGTGCAGACACACAAAACTCCATTTGGTGATTGACTCTCCATCTGTTATCATTAACTGACCTGGGCAGTAGAGGAGATGGAAAAAGCATCTTGAGTATTCTGTGGTCAGAGACTCATCTGAGCAGTCAGGTCTGTTCATAACCTCTACTCATTTTTTAGTCCTGTCTTTCACGTACAAGAAACGTTAGATTGTGCACTTTAAATTAGTTTAAATGTGTAATTGATCTGGCAGAGCAACGTATGTCTGCATTTTTTTACCCTATTCTAAGACTTGAGCACATACTGAGAGATATTTACAGCCAAGATGGTAAAACGTTACTTCAGTAAAATGGGCAGGTCATATGTTATCCTCCATTTTATTTCACTGTTTCTCGTTTTGTATGAACAGAAATACAAAGCAACTAAGAAAAGTGCCTAAAGCTGGCTGTTGTAAAGTGATACAGTATTGGTATAAAAAGTCATGATGTCATCATAAATATCAGCACGGTTAGACGCTTCTCTACCAATCAGACTGTAAGGTCGGGACTAACTGCTGTGTAAGACATAATAAAGAACATGAATCAAAATAGGATCAAAACTTACTGCTTTCTTTTGATGGGTAGCACTTCTGTGTTGTCATCAGAGTCCTGGCCAGTGCTGGACAGCAGCTGTTCCTTATACTTCATATTAATACTGATCTTGTTCATAAGAATATCTCCACTTTTATTTCTCTAAGCATTTTGCATCATAGAACAGCAATACGAGTTTAGAATACAGTACAGTTAGCCAGACCCAGTAAGACTGCAAAACACAAACACACCTCAGCTTTATGACCACACCACTGAAACTACGACCCCACCTCGGAGAGAAGGTAGCTAATGTCCTGCCCCTGAGGTAACGCGCTAACTACGAGCTATAATGTGTTAACCCTAAGGTACCAGGCTAACTACGAGATAATGTGTTAGCCCTAAGGTACCACGCTAACTACAAAATAACCGCGAACTAACCCGCTAGCTAACGTGCTAACACTCTAACCACAAACTACCCTGCTAGCTAACGTGCTAACGCTCTAACCGCGAACTAACCCGCTAGCTAACGTGCTAACCACAAACTACCCCGCTAGCTAACGTGCTAACGCTCTAACCGCGAACTAACCCGCTAGCTAACGTGCTAACGCTCTAACCGCGAACTAACCCGCTAGCTAACGTGCTAACCGCGAACTAACCCGCTAGCTAACCCGCTAGCTAACGTGCTAACGCGCTAACCGCGAACCACCCCGCTAGCTAACGTGCTAACGCGCTAACCGCGAGTCAACCCGCTAGCTAACGTGCTAACACATCAACACTGCGCTGTAAGAGGCACAGCAAAGAAATTAGTTCAGTTCACTGCTTCTACATCACTGCATAATCAGAATCCTCCACTAACACTGCACTGTAAGATGCACTGCAGGCACAGTCAGCCGTTCAGCTCCTGACAGAAAGGAGGGAAAGAAAAGCCCACAGTCTGTTTCCCTCCAGCGTCGTGATGTCATCGCTCTCTGTTCACGCATGCGCACAGGAGCAGAGAGAAAAGCAGCCCTGTTGACGCCTTTATTAAACCACTTTAACGACTGATTTCACTCACAGTCAGACCGACATCAGTGCTCTGTTAATAATACACTTAAACCAACAAGCTCTTACATTTATAGTTGAACACGATTCAGATAATTAAACTGAACAATGTCCCAGTTTTATTTTCTGAAGATGATCCTAACCGGTTCTGCTCTGTCAGTAAACAAGAAGAACTTTTACATGAGACCACATCTTAACTTTGATGGTAATGATAAAGAATGTATGAATGAATTAAGATAACAAAATGGTTATCGTAATTTTTAACATAGATAATCCTCACATTTGTGTGTTTCTTTGGTCTTTTGTTCAGCCGTCTTACCGTTTTTATTTTTTCCTCATATCACTCTGTTTGGAGTATCTGAAAAACCTCAGTTTTTTTTCAGCTTCTCTATAACCTTTGGAACCTCTTGCTTGTGTGACTACCATGAAAAACAAAACTCAAGTAAGTATTTTTATATGAAATATGTCGTATGATTTTATATGTTGCATAGATGTTTATATCTTCCTTATTTTGTTTAAAGGATATGAACCAATCAATTATGCTGTTACTTTAGCGCAAAGCTGCGGTGATGCGATTATAGCACTGTACGCAAAGATGAGAATGACGAGGTCAAATTCAACCCTATAGCAAGAAGTTCTTCCAGTAAGTAAAATTAAATGTTTTCCCATATTTTTCTAAATCTTTTTGCACTGTCCTAATTCTATGTTTTGTTTCTCTTCTGATTTCAGTCACGCACCTCACCAAGAACCATTCTGGCAGGAAGAGATTGATGATCTCTGTCGATTTCCGACATCCATCACGAGCCGTCAGCTTGTTACTATGGAAAATGAACTACGTGGCCTGCATATGTATCAAGGCGAGATATTTAAATCTATTTATCCATCATTGTAATAGTCTGTATGATTTAAATGGCTCAGATGTGCCGTGGCAGTGTTCTTTGAAACAATGATGCTGAGAAGTCTAACATTATTTCCTTTTCAAGCACCTCAAATCAGTTAGTGTGTGTACTTGATCAAAGCTTGTCAAGATTACAAAATATTCATACAAAAAACTGCAGCAAATCTGCAGCAGCTGTGCACAGAGACTGACAGCATCATTTAAATCATTTTATCTCGTTAATATTAACAAATCCACATCAGTCAGTGAAACTTGTTGTGCTCCTTGAATAAAGTTGAGTGAGTTGTCAGATTTACTTCATAAGCATTTGTTTGATCAATGTAATCTTGTTGAGTAAAACTCAGCATCTTTCCCATTGGCTCCTGGCATCATCGATCTGCATATTGTTTTACTTACACTCTTTGTGTTGTCCAGCATACCTTCTATCATATGCGCAACCTTTATACTTTAACTAGACATATAGTTGGTGTTTATACATGCAAGTTACCATGAAACTTACTGATCAGTATAACTCTACAATGGCTATATAACCGTTGTAGAGTAACCGAATTCTGAGTTCACTGAGTACATATTACTCAAGTGACCAACTTTAAAGCTACTTGACATAACATTTCTAAGTAAATTTAACCAATTTTTTTGGCAATACATAAAAATCTCCAAGGTTAGACATTGAGGAAGAACTGGTTGATGAATGTGTGAAAAACCCGAATCATACTAGAGAAATAATGACCTCCCACAATCAAATTGTGAGAGATAAGAGAGGCTTTCACTTGAAAAACAAAGCACAGATGAAAAGATTTATAGTTGTGCATGATAAATGTGTTCTATTGCCAGATTTTACAAGTTTACCTTACGGATACTAATTGATTTATTCCATTTAAAACAAAAAACGTTTGGCCTAAATGGTTTGATACTAGCCTTCAACTGCAATTTTCTTGTATTGTGTGTGGACCTAGCAGTAGTGAAAAATCTTTTTTTGATCAAAATGTTACTGGATGTGTATTCCATGTGGAAGAATATATTTTTTTTTATTTCACATAAAACTCTTCTCTACTTTTGTCTATTATTTTGGTAAATATCTTTTATGTATTATCTTCTTTATTTTTTTAAGTTTTTTTGGTTGATTTTATATCAGGGACAATTTGTTTGAAGTCGTTCTTGTAGCGAACTTTTATTTTGCAATAGCGGGGCTCGATTGGCGATGTTATTGGCGCTGGACTGCTCACTATCCTCAGTTCGCGGTGAAAGCTGAGAGGACAGGTAGGTGTTTTAGAGCTCTCTGTAGAAAGTTGTTTGTAAAGTTGTTCAAAGCTCTTTTCCTGCATTCAGATGCTCAGTTAAGATGTTTAATATTACTAAGAGTAAAACTGCTCTGATTCTGTGATTTGTATTGAGAGTATGAGAGTGTTTTATCGAGTGCAGCAGTTTTTTTTTTTTTTTTACCAGTGAATGTACAGCTACCATTTAGGCTTAATGGCGTCTTTCTTCTCACAGCGTGTGTGCGCGAGAGAGACAGAGAATTCAGTCAGTGCTGTGCTTTTGCCTCTCGTTCTGTATACAGGTACAGTAACTCTCCAAATGCCAATATATGCTGTTCTGCTGTTTATTTCTAGCATTTTCTTTGTTTTGTGAAGTTTAGTGTTTTGTAGAAACTGCATGTCAGCTATATTAGGGTATTCATTTCTTTTTTTCCTTTCTTTATGTAAGAAAAGAACAATGTATTGTACAAGATTTCATCTTAAAATGTGTATTTTTATTATAGTATATTTGTTGCTTATACTGTTTGTCTATCTATAGTATATGTCGTGAAATATTTCATTTTATAAGCTGTATTATTTTACATATTTATGTACATATATGTGAGAGAGACAGAGAATTCATTCAGTGCTGTGCTTTTGCCACTCTCATTCTGTATACAGAGAAAGAGAGCGAGAGAATACATTCCCAGTCGTATGGCAGAGCGTGTCCAGTCTTCCTCTTTTCCACCGTAGAGGGTGCATGCTGAGCCACACATGCTTGCACACACCGGTTACATAAACACCAACTACATTACAGATCAGAATACTGACACGTCAAATGTACCTGGGCAAAAACAAGTACTTTTTAAAATACCATACAGATATTTATTTGTAGACTTGAAATCGTTAAAGAGGTTATTGATAATGTTCCAGCCAGAACCAGGACAAAATGCTTCTAACATCATGAAGAAAATATCAGAGTCTGGCGATGTAGCTTTGCGGAAGGAGAATTTATTTTCAAAGGGAAAACGATTAAAGGATCGCACATGTTGGACTAATTTGATTAACAGAATATCCTTTAGCTCTGTGACATAAAAAGAATACACAATGTCATCTGCAGCAAAGTGATTTGAACCTTTGAACTTGTTCCAAGTTATGTCTTATTTCAAGACAGTTCTTTTTTTTTTAAATGAATAAATAGACTCAGGAAAGAGGTCAAAGTCCGGTGGGTTTCCATACGAATCAAAAAATTCTCCCGATGTTTGATCGTTAAGACATAACGCCAGCCAGTGTTCCACCGGCACATGACTCAGGTGAGTATTTACGATGAATAGAGCAGGAAACTGTGTCAGTGTGTTCCTGGGTAGCTCATCACAGGCCAAGACACTGTGAAAACCCTTTTTTAGAGGAGGGCAACTTCTCATCAGCTCTGTAAGTTCTCTGGTATCCAAGTCTAGGTAATTTTCACCGTTGCCGCCCACATAAAACTCCTAGGGACCATTATCAGTCATGGCTGAAAGTGGCGGCATTTCAACACAAGTATACGTTTCAATACTCATTCGAGTGTGGGGTAGTGTAAAAATGTCTAGTTCCGACTTGCTGCATTCGGCGGAAAGACTGTGCAGAAAGGTCATGACATTAAAAAATGTTCAACCTTCTTCATTGGATGGAGGAGAAAGAAGAATGCTTGTCTCTTCATTTGTTTTTGTTTTTTTTTCCACTCTGACCTTACCTTTGGTGATCTTATGTTTTTTTTAATTTGTAAATACAATCAGTCTCCCAGGAGGCCACCTAGTGTTCTTACCTTTGCCACTGTTTTTAAATGAGGTTTTATGATAGATATACCCCTTTTTATAAACAGAACAGCCATCCTAAAAAGTGATTTGAAGATTCTGCCAAACTCCGACCCATACATGGTCAGGGTTTCATTGAAACCCTGGAAGTCCATTGCCGGCCTGATGTTTATAATAGTCCACATAGAGCTAAGTGTCAGTGTAGCTTGCTCCAATCATTTTTCAAACACGAAAAGAATGTTTTGCAGGTCTAAATTCAAGTGTAATGACAAATCTTCTGTAGAGAAAAGGTATATGCTTATCCTGGTTGGATTTGACCTCGATGACTATGTCGCAAATAAGACTCGCAGGTACGTAGTGTGGCTTGTCATTGGTCAATGTGACGAATTAATTATTCTCCCCGGTTATATGTACACATCTCAACAAAGGCACAAAGCTGTCCCCAGCCCTTTGATAATGAATAATATCTGTATAAACAAACATAGTGTAAAATCCTGCATAAATGTTAGCCAGATAGGGAGTCTCGGGTTCATCATGTGTAAGTTCTTTGGTTTGTTCCAGACTGAGCATACATGATGGATTCCCGTGAGCCCCCAGTGAATAAGGTTTGGCGGTTACCATACAGATTTTGTTAATCTTAAAATGATAATTATTTCAATAGCTAAATTTTTTACAGATCTATTCATTTCCTGAGCGAGTTCTTCTGTGTCCTCGATCAACTAGTTCAGGATATCGTCAATACCCTTGACTGGTTTGACATTTGTAAAATTCTTAATTTGTTCCATTGTTGTATAACGAACAATAAGCAGGCTTTCCCAAACTGTCAGTGAGTACCACGGATGGGGATACTGCACTTCTGCGAGAGGTTTCATAAATTTAGTGGTGTAACATTAAATCTTATTATCGGGATAAATGTTTTTGGAGAAGTTGCTCAGGAGAGTCACAAAGAATCCACTTTCTTCCATGTTGTGTTGTTTATAATTATCATTTTGTTCCCATCAATCCTTTTTAAACTTTCACAATGTCAATGATGTCCTTGGCAGGAATCTAAGAGTTAAATTTATCAGGCCAACCCACCCATTTCGCTAAACTCTTTTTCTGGTTTTGTATCTTTTCATCCAAGATTTTCTGTATTTTAAAGGTTTTGTCTTTTCCGACTATAATTTTTTTGCAGCTCTGGGTCATGAAATGCTATTGACATCTTGCAGTTTATATATCCATTTAGTTTTGTTTGTAACCTTTTTCAAACTGCCTTTTTAAACGTGAAATCTTGACAGTGTCCCCGACCTTAAACTTAAAGCTTAGTTTCTTTATTCTTGAAGGAAACAACCCATACAAGCTTTTAAAAACTTTGAAGGAATTTGTTTCGTTGACCTTGACAGGCTTCATTTTGATGCTGTACAGGTGAACCAAATCCTGTACTACATTGATGTATTTTCTTGTATTAACAGCTGTGAAATATTTCCACATTTTATTCCTGAGTGTCACAGATTGATGCTTTTTGGTCCGTACCCATAGCAAAGTGAACAATGTTGTGTTTTTTCATTAAACCTTGAAAGTTTTTGTTAAACTCTTTCCCTTGGTCAGTTTGCAGTTTTTTAAGAACTCTCCCTTCCTTAAGAATGGATTCAAAAGCTTTGGTCCCCTCAACTCCTGACTTGTTTCGTAACACACAAACCCAAGCATATTTGGGTAAAGTATCTATGCAAGTTAACATAAATTTCATATTGTCATTATTATCTGATAAGTTGGTCATATCCACTAAATCAGCTTGCCATTGTTCATCCATGTTTTTCACAAAAACTGTTTCTTTTAAATTTCACAGAAACAGGTTTATGGAGAGTGTACGCATCCAGAGCGGATAACCAGCTTTTGAGGTCATTAGCGTTTAACCTTTTACCTGTTTTCTCAACAATAGCTCTTTGCAAACTCTCAACCCCTCTATAAGACCCTGGGTCAGAGGATGTATAATATATATGTTTCAACAACTGCTCAGTTATCTTGGTGCGCCTCTGTAATAATGGACAAAAATGAGTGTGAAGTCAACATTTTATTGTTCCAAACTCAGGGTCAGTCGGATCCAGAGAGCAATGGAAATTCTAGTGGTCAACAATATCTTCGTTCACTTGTTCGCTGTAAACTGTTGCAGTTTTGTCTTTGATCTCTTTCAGAGCTGCCTTGATGTGAGTTTCCTCTCACAAATTGCACATGATCATTTCAGCAATGGCTTGAGTTTTTTCCAGAGATGGTATGGAAGAGATTCCGCACAACTTTAGAGCTCTGGCTAAGGTGTATTTTAGCCAAGGTTTATACAGTTTTGTGTAGATAGTAGTCATCAGGATCATACAAACATGTATGCTGATGCTGACTAGGGTGGTCAATGGCGCATCCGTTGCAATTTTTTCTCATATCTCTTTCAATGACTCTTTCCAGCAGATCACCGGTCACAGCACGGATGATGGAGAGCACAACCATGCTTATACCCCCGTCAAATTCGTCAGATGCTTTCGGATGAGTCGATCCTGTAGAAGAGTTAGCTATGTTCAGAACACAGTTCCTGAGCCATTTCAGCAGACGATCTGTTGTCACTATGAGTACAAAAATCTTGTGACTCATTGATGCAGGGGTTTGGCTTTATTCAGTACATGATGAGAGTTGTGACATCACTGACTCCTCCCCCCAATTTCTTTCACAAACGTTTCTTTGTCAATGTCCACATCAAAGTTGCTTGCAAACGGATAGCTGATGTCGGTTTCAAAATAATCATTCAGGCTCATTTTAGGTTTTTCCATGCTTTTAATTAGTTCCAGCTCATCAAACAATCTTTCAATGCATTCCATGCATTTTTGCTATAATTCTTTCCAATCATCTCATTTTATGATCACATGGGAATCTTTTCCAATCAATCCTATGCCCGGTGCGAAATGCTTGTGGCTTTTGGTATGGAGAGCAAAAGTGTGCAAAAATGGATGCCCTGAAGGTTTTCGATCCTGGATGTTCGCCATTGCTTCTTAGCTTCTTAGCTTCATCTACATCTCTTGAAACACTAACTCTTAAATACTCTTACTCACAGCATCATGGATAGAGGGGAGGAGTTTGATCCTACCTATAGTTATGAATACAGTCACCTGATTGATCGGCATCTTTTAATTTTTGGTGGGAAAATTGAAATTGATATTAGCGCCAACGCATCTCAAAATGGCTGAAAAAAAACTTATGAGGGGTGGGGATTTCTAGATAAAAAAAAAGTTGAGAGTAAGTTGTTATCAGTTCAAAACGGCTGTTTCGAATCTGTTGAAGGTTTGTGGTTTCTAGATAAAAAAAAACTGAGCGTGCAATTAAGTAAGTAGGCAAATACACGCTCATGATTGGTCAATGGGCGGGTATTGGTGGGCGGATGGGGGCAGCGTGGTTTGATCATGTTCTTATTGGTTGAGGGGCGTGTCTTTGACCTGTCAAAATTTGACATGCAAAAAGCACCTCTGTATCTCTCCCTCTTACTGTTCTCATATACATTCATTTACAGTCATATGCAAAACTCTGAACACCCCTGGTCAAATTCCATGTTGTGGTTGATTATGTAAACGAAGATGTTGATTTGGTACCAGGTTAATGTAAATGGGCTGCAGTCTGAACTAGATCAACAAATCTTTTAAACAAATATAATACATTCAAGTTGTAATGATGTCAAAAAGGTGGGAAAAAGAAAAAAAGGATAGAAATGTACAAGGCAGATGTGATTGGGAGCTGCAGTCCATTGTGTTTTCACTGAAAATACTGTACCGGCTTTCCCGAAAGAGTAACTGTTTAGTCTCGAGACGTCTCTCTAGTTTCACTCCACTCACCTGCCTTTTGGATGAGCGTTGTCACAATTAAAATTAATAATTGAGCTGAACTCAAATGCATCTCTTCTCTATTATTTTATTGCTTCACAAAACGTTTAATTCTTAGATTTTTAGTTATTAGGTTAATCATTTTTCCACTTACGTTTTAATGACTTATGGTGATGTTAACTGCCCGAATTACTGCCTCCCTCTGAGTACAGGCCTGCGGACCCCTGGAGGGTGCTTCACAGCCCACAGGTTGAGAAACACTGCAGTATGGGACACTCTGTATCGGGACTGCTCATCAAGGGAGAGTGTGTTTAAATGGGTAGAGGGAGAGATGCTGAACAAGGAAACATCAAATGATGAATTATCAGATCACAATATCAAATAATCACAGTGCAAATAATGTCGCTGTGTGGAAGTCACTACAAAGGCATAACACGTTATGCTCATGAATGTCCACCATTGGCAGCAGAACACTTCCTTCTACTTGTCTGCTTTGATTAATCAAAAAAAAAATGTTTGTGAACTGTAAAGACGAGAACATCAGAATGTGGCACAACCGAAAAGACAAACCTCAATGGCTCTGAATGCACTGCAGTTATGAAATAAAGAAGCACAATATCAAACATATAACATATGTGCAGTGGTGTCCAACAGACTGAGAGAACACTGAAAATCTGAGATTCAGAGATTCAGATAAACTTGGATTCAGTGAAACTTGGAAATAAAGCAAAGCTTGAAAACAGTATTCTGCACTGTTTCTATCTCACTATTCATATTTCAGATGTGTGAAGTAGATCATGTTGAGGTGTTTGTACTGAAAGGTCAGTGTGTTTAGCCTGATCTCTTCCAGTGACTCTCTGGTGACTCACTCTTTATTAAATTAGAAAACGATGCAAAGTAGAAGCGTTTTCACCAGCACTCTCAGACTTTTGGACTCTATATATTGAATTATTAATAGCTTTAAGCTAGATAGTCCAACTACAGTGTACAGATTATGAACAGAAAACATTATTCACACATTAATCTTGAAATCTTACTGTGGTGCAGTGATGAGAATCTGGTCACTTAAACTGAAACTAAAGATGTAATGAACTCATTCAGGTTTATTTTTCATTACTGACCCAGACGCCCTGTTTGTACACTGTGAGATGATGTCAGTGTGATCTGAGTGATCTGTGGTCCGTGTTCATGAACATTTCCAGCCAAAGACTCTCACACATAAACACCTGCGTCCTCATGCTGACCACTGCCTGGACAACTGCTTGAAAGATCACTCCTCTTCCTCACTCTGTGCTCTGAGCAGCACTCCAGAGTGAACCCCACCTGAAATCCAGGCTGAAATAAACAGCAGAGAGTGGAGACTCTGCTGACCAACCCCACTGTCCCTGCTCTTTACTACCTGAGGACACTTTCTCACTCAGCTCTTTAGGACACATTCACATGTGTAAACGGTGTTCAGTCTGTTTGGTGTAGTATAAACTCTGATCTGCTAACATTCAGGAAGAGCTTTTCATGCCGAGTCCTGTGGTCAGTCTCTGCCCATTTACACACCACTAACTGTCATATGAACTAATTAGCTCAGGAACTGTGAAAACTCCATTTTAAATAGCAGTTTATGACATAAAGCTAAACGGCCAATGAGTAATCAAACGGAGTAATGTGAAGGTGAAAGTTACTGAGATTTAGGTGTTATTTACTGACATTTCAGTGTTAAAAGGTTTCTCTTATAATTGTAGTGCTTAAAACACACTCATGCCCTGCAGGTTTACTTCTTCATTTGCATGTTGGAGCAGGATCATAGAAGCAACAGAAACCCTCTAGTTCTGGGAAACTGGATCTGTACCAGAATTAAAATCCAAATTATCCATATTATTTTCATTAACCGTTAGGGGCCTACACTATTAGGTGTGTTTTTCCCCCCGTTTTTGTCAGTTCCTCTTTCAGTTGTTGTAACTCTAGTAATTAGATGAGACAGCCACATGTTATATGTTGTTTTAATTTCAGAAGACATGTGGCTTCTCAAATATGTAATCAGCAGTGTTTACCAAACGTAAACAGGTGGTGGGTGACAATTTCGTCACACCCTCTGATATATGATTTGATGGTTCATGAGAGTTCTAGACAGTAGGATTAGTGGCTAGAACCCTACTGGTTGCAGAAAGGCCCCACAAACATTTGATCTGATCACAGCATGAGGATCTGGGTTCGGTTCCCTGGTTGGCCAACCAGGGTCCTCTCTGTGTGAGTTTCCTCCCACAGTCCAAAGACATGCAGTCAGGCCCGCTGGACACCCTAAATTGCCCCCAGGTGTGTGTGTGTGTGTGAGTGTATGTGTCTGTCTTCCTTGCGATGGACTGGCGACCTGTCCAGGGTGTATCCTGCCTTCCGCCCAATGACCGCTGGGATTGGCTCCAGCTCCCCCTGTGTCCCGAAGGATAAGTGGTTTGGAAAATGTGTTTAAAATGTTAAAATTTCATCTCTGTAGTGTCTTTGTGGAAAGCCACTTGAGTCATTGAATTATTTTTTTTTTTGTAAATCTGCAGTCAAAACCTGAAAATATTTCTGAGCTGGCTTGGCTCCATCACTGGAAATAATCAAAACTAAAGGAAACATGATATTATATGAGAATAAGAGTTTTGAGCACTGACACTGATCACTGTGTGCTCTGTTATTGATCATTTACACATCTGAACTGTGTAAACAAGATTTACATTCATCTACATGCATTTCAAGATTAGAAGGTTATATAAGGCTCCTAGTTTCCAGTAAAGACATGTACGGTCTCTGAAAGGCTGTGCAGAGTTTGTTACTGTTTAATTACGTCTGTATTCAATAAAAACACTGATTACTTGATTGAGTTCAAATAACAGGTAGATTCATTAATTGACATGGTGAGTCCACATGCGGTAGCTTTTATCTACAGTTGTAACCAGTCAGCCAGGTTCAGACGCGTGCGGTTAAAACTGAGAATGGTAGCTTTATTGACACAAAGCAGAGTCGTAATCCAAGTACAGGCGGTGTGATTATATCACCAGGCAAACAAATTCCAAAGGGCAAAACGAAAGACAAGGTCGAAATATCAGGCAAAAGGGTTCAGAATCACTAATCCAAAATCCAGCAATGGTACAAAAGGGTCAGGCAAAAAGCAGGGTCGAAAAAACAAGATCAAGGTCAAAACAGAGTATAACAATCGAAATCAACGCTCAGCAAGTTCTTATAAAGAAGCAATACCTCACAAATAACCCTTCCTAAAGCCCGGGCTTAAATACAACCCTAAACTGGTCATATGACAAACACACAGGTGAAACCATTCAATATTCAGGTGACCGAGAACGCTGATAGGTGCGAGGCTGATCGTCACTGATCATATGATCCCCGCTTGACTCCTGGGTAATGGAGTCCATGAGGGACTCCAATTCTACAGGGAAGTCCTCCGTCACGTGATTTCCCAAGGTGTCTTGGGAAATGTAGTCCGTAACACTTGAGCCCACACAAGGCGTGACAACAGTCAGACAGAACCATGGTCTGAATATTACAGCACAAGACTTTTAAGACTCTGTTTGAGTGATGATCTGCTTTCTCGAGGTTTCATCACTGTGTACAACGTGTGTGTGACAAAAGAACTTCATAGTCCACCCGCAGTCTGATCAGATGACTGTTTGGACCAGTAACACTACAATTAAACAGACAGTGTAAAACTAATTTGAGTGTCGCAGAATTATTGATCAGAGTTTATGAGTAAAGCTGTATTACATTCGATTTTCCAAATCACTGCCTTACACAGCTGTTTACCTACAAAACTGGGACAAAACCGTATTGTATACTAAACTGTAGACTGTCAACTATGGTTTACTATATAACATGTATAGGTTTAATTAATAGCTGCAATTTGGTTCAAAATAAAGTAAGAAGAAAACAGTAAACACAGTGCCTGTTTAATTAGGATTAGTTAACAGACAGCTGTTCCTCAGGCTGGAGGTGATTCGTTAAAACAGAGATCTCAGGAGCTTTTGTGTTTAGCAAAGGCTGTTTACTGTAGTTTATAGACATGATATTCCAAATACACTCATATTGCATTCATCATTATTATGTACTCTCTTAGTACAGTTGAAGAGGTATTCATGATTGACACAAAGGTGATAAACAATAATGACATTTGTACATTCATTCTACATCACATGAACCTGCGCATGACTTTCATAAAGTATTCACTAATATTTCATAAGGAGATGAGTTTGGAGATGTGATGTTCTCTGTACAGTCATATCAATTAGGGAACTGTTCTATATTCTCTCTCCTCTATTCCTGATGATTTCACAGATCATTTATATCTCACTCCAATACTCTCAGGTCTCTGGTACTGAGAGAGACACTGACTGAGTTCTTCCAGGTTCTACCAGGGGAGTCAGGGAGAACTGAGACCCTCTACAGTGATTCCACTACACGTCATTAGCGTACAGTGCTGAGGGAGGGGGGGGTGGCTTGGGGTGAAGATGTGATGAGCAGTATTTGACTTACTGTCCTAAAGCTTTGTAGAAATATTCAGTAAAGCTTTATGTATGTACTTCATGTAAAGTCATCATTATTGATCATTAAAACAGTTATTAGATCTCCTCTGTAGTGCAGTCTTCAAAATATGTTCATTAAATTGTCATGACACAATTCTGATGCAGTGTCAGTGGATGAAGTAATAAAAGTAACAATAATATAATAATCAGTTTTACTGTAATAACTGTATATTACTGTACTGTTCATAAATACACCATGGATGCTTCATGTAGATCCTGTAAAGTGTTTCTGATGTGTGTGTAGTGGGTTTTGTGTAGAAGTCCTCTTGATGAGATTCCTCCTCCAGATAAATTTCCTCAGTACTGAAGCAGCTGCTCTGAATGTTTGGGTCACTTCATCATAATTTTGGACATTTTTTCACTCAGCTCCTCAAAACAAACTCATATGTGTAAAATGTGTTGAGTGTGTTTCAGTGGACATGCACTCAAATGTAGGCTTGCCTCCAGATCACAGTCAGCTCCATAAATGACTGCAGCTGTGACACCTTCTGCCTTCCACATCGTTTCCTCCTGTGGGTGATTCTGTTTTCTGTAGACTTTCACCAGTTTTACCCTCGTTCTCATTACTGCAGTGTGTCTGCGTGCCTGGTTTCCTTCTGCTTATCTTGTCTGCAGACAACCTGTTTGTACACTGTGAGATGATGTTAGCGTGATCTGAGTGATCTGTGGTCCGTGTTCATGAACATTTCCAGCCAAAGACTCTCACACATACACACCTGCGTCCTCATGCTGACCACCGCCTGGATGACTGCTTGAAAGATTAAAGTTCACTCCTCTTCCTCACTCTGTGCTCTGAGCAGCACTCCAGAGTGAACCCCACCTGCAATCCAGACTGAGATAAACAGCAGACAGTGGAGACTCTGCTGACCAACCCCACTGTCCCTGCTCTGTACAGTCTCTACAGTGCAGTCTCTGCCCATTTACACACCACTATCTGTGATATGAACTAATTAGCTCAGGAACTGTAAAAACTCCATTTTAAATAGCAGTTTATGACATAAAGCTAAACGGCCAATAAGTAATCAAACAGAGTACTGTGCAGGTCAAAGTTACTAAGATTTAGGTGTTATTTACTGAAACTTTCAGTGTTAAAAGGTTTCTGTGATAATTGTAGTACTCAAAACACACTCATGCCTTGCAGGTTTACTTCTTCATTTGCATATTGGAGCAGGATCATAAAAGCAACAGAAACGCTCTAGTTCTGGGAATCTGGATCTGTACCAGAATTAAATTCCAAACATATTATTTTCATCAAACTTTGTGCAAAAACACGGGTGGAGTGTCTTTACAGCTTCAAGACACAAAAACCAGTTTACTGTTTTCCACTGAACCTGGAGGTGTACCAAAGACCTCACAGATTAAAAATTTAAAAATATTTAAATAAAAATCCGTAGCTGCAGAATTACCCATGATCCCGCTCTCCCTGCAGTGCTGAGAGCTCTGTGAAGATTCTCTTAAACGTGTCACAGTGGCATTTCATCTACAATACACTCCTGGAAATGTAGAAGGAATCGCACTGACATGACAGATCCATGAATCTTACAGTCATATTGAGAATGTGTTAGTAAATTATCACTACAAATATTTATAACATCCACACTGAAAAATGAGACATCATGACATTACATTACTGCTCTAAATAAACTAGTGATCAGTATGTAAATTTATATATAAAGTAGAGAAGGTGGCACGGAGGAGCACCTGGGGTACTGCTTTGTACTGGTTTTGGTGGACTGTACAGTGTCAAACCCAGTAGCAGTGCTGCTCCACTCCCAGCACACAGTGTTGGTTCAGTTCATTCCTGATTCGTTTCAGGTGGACGAATTGCTGAGCATTAAATCGATACTCAGCAGTGTTTACCAAACGTAAACAGGTGGTGGGTGACAATTTCGTCACACCCTCCCATATATGATTTGACGGTTCCTGAGAGTTCTAGACATTAGGATTAGTGGCTAGAACCCTACTAGTTGAAGAAAGCCCCACAAACATTTGATCTGATCACAGCAAGAATGGCCTGAGTTCGGTTCCCCGGCTGGGCGACCAGGGTCCTTCCTGTGTGGAGTTTGCATGTTCTCCCTGTTTCTGTGTGGGTTTCCTCCAGGTGCTCTGGTCCTCGCACAGTCCAAAGACTTGCAGTCAGGCCGAGTGGACATCCTAAATTGGCTCCAGGTGTGTGTGTGTATAAATGTATGTGTCTGTCTTCCTTGCGATGGACTGGTGACCTGTCCAGGGTGTATCCTGCCTTCTGCCCAATGACAGCTGGGATAGGCTTCAGCAACTCACTATGACCTAGAAGGATTTACAGCGCCCCCTTCCTCTTCTCTGGTAGTGTTCTGGTAGTTCAGGGCTGGAAATCCACCACCCTGCAGAGTTTAGCTCCAACTCTAATCTAACACACCTGATCCTCCTTGAGTGGCTTCTGAATATTAGATCCAGCTGTGTTGGATCTGAACTGATCAGGGTGGTAGATCTACCAGGACCAGGACTGAACACCCCTGAGGTAGTACTGTCCCTGCTGTGGGTCTTTAAGGGT
The DNA here is from genome assembly GCF_904425465.1 of Colossoma macropomum. Taxonomy (NCBI): domain Eukaryota; kingdom Metazoa; phylum Chordata; class Actinopteri; order Characiformes; family Serrasalmidae; genus Colossoma; species Colossoma macropomum. The sequence continues at coordinate 137,034 of NW_023495492.1, forward strand.
AGAGGTGTTTTTGAGTGGGGTCATCTCTTACAGGCACAATAAAACTGACCTACCTGAACATCAACACTTCCCTCTTTCAGATCTGTGTACGTATGTAAGTACAAGTGTGTGTATCTGTATGTAAAAATTATGGGATATAATATGGGATATGAGTATGAATACATCACCGAGAATGATGTTTTATTTTAAACATCATAGCAACAGTGAAACATGGTGGTGGTAGTGTGAAGGTCTGGAGCTGCTTTGCTTCTGCAGAACCTGGACGACTTGTCATAACTGATGGAACCATGAATTCTGCTCTCTATCGAAAAAAATTATGAAGAAGAATGTCCGCCCATCAGTTCATGCCCTAAAGCTCAAGTGCAGTGGGGTCATGCAGCAGGACAATGATCCGAAGCACTCAAGGAAGTTCACCTCTGAACAGCTGAAGAGAAACAAAATTTAAGGTTTCGTAGTGGACGAGTCAAAGTCCTGACTTAAATCCCATTGAAATGCTGTGGCGAGACCTTATACGGGCAATTTATGCTGGAAAACTCTCCAAATGTAGCAGAATTAAAACAATTTGGCAAAAAAGAGTGGGTCAGAATTACTGTGGGCCAGAATTCCTCCACAGGGATGCAAAAGACTCACAAACAAGTTATCACAAACTTTTGATTGCAGTTGGTGCTGCTGAGGGTGGCACAACCAGTTATTAGGGTTAGGGAGCAATTACTTTTTCACATGGGTGATAGAGATTTTGAAGAAATCTTCAATTAATGGAATGATCATTGAAATCTGCATTTTGAGTGTACTTTTGTTGTCTTTATCTTGTATTAAAATTAGTTGGATGATCTGAAACATTTACAGAATGTATATTTTATCATTCAAAATAGAAGACATTGGGTAAGGGGCAAATACTTTTTCACAAGCACAATTATCTACTTAGACAGTGAGATGATTTTACTTGATAAAATGACTTAAAATAAGTAAACATGACTAGAAAAGATAAGTAATCTTATAATAAAGTTGATGTAAACATTTCGCTTTGCTGTTACTGAACATTCACACTCTATGTAGGTATTTTTCTTCAGAGTGAATGAGTGACAGCTGAAGATCTTCCACTCTGAACCTTTCTGTGGGCTCAGCAGATCATTTCTTCACTTATTAGACAGTCCTTTATCTTTATTCTTCACATGCATACAGAGCCAAATGTTTACTTTAACTTACTGTTTCCCATTAATACCATAATATATTACACCTAAAATAATATACTAAATAGAGAGTTTACATCTCTAAAAACTGTGGAAATTTCTATTATTATTATTATTATTATTATTATTAGAGAACACACTGCTGTCCCCAGCACTGATGGAGTTTCTGTATAAAGATTATTTGGTGCTGATGGAAACACCTGGACTCTGTGCCCTTAAATAACAAACCCAATTCCATGAAGCTGGGACAGTAAATAAAATCCAAATAAACTCAGAAAGCAGTGATGTGTAAGACTGGACAATGTTAGCCTGGGAAATGTAAGACTGGATAATGTAGGACTGGGCAATGTAAGACTGGGCAATGTAAGACTGGGCAATGTAAGACTGGACAATGTAAGACTGGGCAATTTAAGACTGGACAATTTAAGACTGGTAAACGTTCCCATGCTCCTGTCCCAACAGGCTTTTTGGAACATGGTACAGGCATCAGATTTGGAATGAGTGTGTATTTATAAAAATAATAAAAGTCAGTTAGTTCAAAGGACTAAATTTGTCTTTTTACTATTTTCAATTGAATTCAGGTCAAAATGTATTTGTAAACAGTTACTGTCTTTTTTTTCAACAATAATTAGAACTTTGATAATTTTATAATAATTTTATTTATTTCCTCAACTTGTTTAGAATTGGGTCTGTTTACCATTGTAAATATTAATATCACTGTAGTAGAACGTTTGTTAACTGGGTGTCATTTCCAAACATCATGTTTTACCTAAATGTGAAAATCATATGTTTTTTTAAGGTAGATTGTGTTAAATAGTTCTTTTATTTTATTGTTTTTGTGAACTAGATTTAAAAGAGAAAATCATTAAAAAAAGCACTGAAACTCTTCTTAGTAAAGCACTGTTTATGTGGTGATCATTTACTTTAAATATGTTATAGTAACATTTCATTACAATAAACTTCTGGAAATTTAAGAAGATTTATCAAGGAATCTGACAGTTATGTTGTATGTCTAGAGTCTCTGAGGTGAAAGTCTGAGTCTCTGAGGTGTGAGTCTGAGTCGAGTCTTGTCTAGAGTCTCTGAGGTGAGAGTCTGAGTCTCTGAGGTGTGAGTCTGAGTCGAGTCTTTTCTAGAGTCTCTGAGGTAAGAGTCTGAGTCTCTGAGGTAAGCGTCCGAGTCTCTGAGGTGAGAGTCTGAGTCAAGTCTTTTCTAGAGTCTCTGAGGTGAGAGTCTGAGTCTCTGAGGTGTGAGTCTGAGTCGAGTGTTGTCTAGAGTCTCTGAGGTGAGAGTCTGAGTCTCTGAGGTGTGAGTCTGAGTCGAGTCTTTTCTAGAGTCTCTGAGGTGAGAGTCTGAGTCTCTGAGGTCAGAGTCTGAGTCGAGTCTTGTCTAGAGTCTCTGAGGTGAGAGTATGAGTCAAGTCTTTTCTAGAGTCTCTGAGGTGAGAGTCTGAGTCTCTGAGGTGAGAGTCTGAGTCGAGTCTTGTCTAGAGTCTCTGAGGTGAGAGTCTGAGTCTCTGAGGTGAGAGTCTGAGTCGAGTCTTGTCTAGAGTCTCTGAGGTGAGAGTCTGAGTCTCTGAGGTCAGAGTCTGAGTCGAGTCTTTTGTAGAGTCTCTGAGGTGAGAGTCTGAGTCTCTGAGGTGAGAGTCTGAGTCGATTGTTGTCTAGAGTCTCTGAGGTGAGAGTCTGAGTCGAGTCTTTTGTAGGGTCTCTGAGGTGAGAGTCTGAGTCTCTGAGGTGAGAGTCTGAGTCGAGTCTTGTCTAGAGTCTCTGAGGTGAGAGTCTGAGTCTCTGAGGTCAGAGTCTGAGGCGAGTCTTGTCTAGAGTCTCTGAGGTGAGAGTCTGAGTCGAGTCTTTTCTAGAGTCTCTGAGGTGAGAGTCTGAGTCTCTGAGGTGAGAGTCTGAGTCGAGTCTTGTCTAGAGTCTCTGAGGTGAGTCTGAGTCTCTGAGGTGAGAGTCTTACAGTGTTTTCACATATAGTTTGTTTTAAAAGAACCAAACCGAGTTCTGTTAAAGTGAACCTGGAAGGGAACCAACTGCAAATGACCTCAGTTCGTTTTGTGTTCACAATGTAAGTGATCTCTAAAGAGGACTCAGTCTTCTTTATGGTCCATTGAGATCTCAGACCACTTCTTGTTCAGACCACGACTCCATTAGAACTCGGACCCCTTTCACAGCACTGTATGTGCGCGCTGAGTCTCTGAGGTCTGAGTCTCTGAGGTCAGAGTCTGAGGCGAGTCTTGTTTAGAGTCTCTGAGGTGAGAGTCTGAGGCGAGCTGTCTAGAGTCTCTGAGGTGAGAGTCTGAGTCTCTGAGGTGAGAGTCTGAGTCGAGTCTTGTCTAGAGTCTCTGAGGTGAGTCTGAGTCTCTGAGGTGAGAGTCTGAGGCGAGTTGTCTAGAGTCTCTGAGGTGAGAGTCTGAGGCGAGTCTTGTCTAGAGTCTCTGAGGTGAGAGTCTGAGTCTCTGAGGTGAGAGTCTGAGTCGAGTCTTGTCTAGAGTCTCTGAGGTAAGAGTCTGACAGTGTTTTCACATATAGTTTGTTTTAAAAGAACCAAACCGAGTGCTGTTAAAGTGAACCTGGAAGGGAACCAACTCAGTTCGTTTTGTGTTCACAATGTAAGTGATCTCTAAAGAGGACTCAGTCTTCTTTCTGGTCCATTGAGATCTCAGACCACTTCTTGTTCAGACCACGACTCCATTGGAACTCGGACCCCTTTCACAGCACTGTATGTGCGCGCTGTGTTCGCAAAGTGGGCCGCGTTCTCTGATAAATCCAACCTATCAGGTGACGAGAAGAACCACCAGACCCGCCTGCTGCTCTCCTATTGGCCTCGGAACATACTGTATTTGTTATGCTGAGGAATATATTATGATGTCCAGAAACTGTGACATCAGTGAGAGCAGGACGTTAAATTAACAGAGGAAGGTCAGAGAAAGTGCAGCGCTGCTCTAGAGAAACTCGTTAATATGTTACTTTACTATATCTGTATTTACAAGATTGTCTTCTTATTGTTCACCCATAAAGGATGATCTGCTTCATTAGTCTGCATCTTCTGTCTCCTGATTTCTTTCAGCTGGAAAGCGAGTGCTGTGTTTTTGTTTTCCCCCCACGTCTCTGCTGACGTGACTTTCCTCCTGAAATGATGGATTTAAGTAACTCCCTTTGCTCTGAGTTGGACTGAAGGGCCACAGAGTGTCTCTGAGAGAGAGACTGTCCAAAACCTGCCTGTGTTAATACAGATTCCTGCCACAAACACCTGACATGGCTTTTCTCTCACTTTTCCATGGTTTTCCACTGTTTAGATTGGCCTGATCTGAGAC
>NW_023495493.1:0-39649 GCF_904425465.1 Colossoma macropomum
GAATTTGAATTTTTTGGACAAAATACATCATGGTCATACGTTTTCCAACACATTTTGATGCCTTGGGGTGAATATTAAGGGAATTTAGGAACGGTCAAAAAACGCACACGAAGGTAAGACTATAGCCTTAGGTATTTTGGGAAATTTGGCGAAACATCAAAGGTTCATTTTATGAAGGAATTTGAATTGTTTGGACAAAATACATCATGGTCATACATTTTCCAACACATTTTGATGCCTTGGGGTGAATATTAAGGGAATTTATGAACGGTCAAAAAACGCACACGAAGGTAAGACTATAGCCTTAGGTATTTTGGGAAATTTGGCGCAATATCACATGTTCATTTTATGATGGAATTTGAATTGTTTGGACAAAATACATCATGGTCATACGTTTTCCAACAAATTTTGATGCCTTGGGGTGAATATTAAGGGAATTTAGGAACGGTCAAAAAACGCACACGAAGGTAAGACTATAGCCTTAGGTATTTTGGGAAATTTGGCGCAATATCACATGTTCATTTTATGATGGAATTTGAATTTTTTTGGACAAAATACATCATGGTCATACATTTTCCAACACATTTTGATGCCTTGGGGTGAATATTAAGGGAATTTATGAACGGTCAAAAAACGCACACGAAGGTAAGACTATAGCCTTAGGTATTTTGGGAAATTTGGCGCAATATCACATGTTCATTTTATGATGGAATTTGAATTGTTTGGACAAAATACATCATGGTCATACATTTTCCAACACATTTTGATGCCTTGGGGTGAATATTAAGGGAATTTATGAACGGTCAAAAAACGCACACGAAGGTAAGACTATAGCCTTAGGTATTTTGGGAAATTTGGCAAAACATCAAAGGTTCATTTTATGAAGGAATTTGAATTTTTTGGACAAAATACATCATGGTCATACGTTTTCCAACAAATTTTGATGCCTTGGGGTGAATATTAAGGGAATTTAGGAACGGTCAAAAAACGCACACGAAGGTAAGACTATAGCCTTATGTATTTTGGGAAATTTGGCGAAACATCACATGTTCATTTTATGATGGAATTTGAATTGTTTGGACAAAATACATCATGGTCATACATTTTCCAACACATTTTGATGCCTTGGGGTGAATATTAAGGGAATTTATGAACGGTCAAAAAACGCACACGAAGGTAAGACTATAGCCTTAGGTATTTTGGGAAATTTGGCGAAACATCAAAGGTTCATTTTATGAAGGAATTTGAATTGTTTGGACAAAATACATCATGGTCATACATTTTCCAACACATTTTGATGCCTTGGGGTGAATATTAAGGGAATTTAGGAACGGTCAAAAAACGCACACGAAGGTAAGACTATAGCCTTAGGTATTTTGGGAAATTTGGCGCAATATCACATGTTCATTTTATGATGGAATTTGAATTGTTTGGACAAAATACATCATGGTCATACATTTTCCAACACATTTTGATGCCTTGGGGTGAATATTAAGGGAATTTATGAACGGTCAAAAAACGCACACGAAGGTAAGACTATAGCCTTAGGTATTTTGGGAAATTTGGCGAATATCACATGTTCATTTTATGATGGAATTTGAATTGTTTGGACAAAATACATCATGGTCATACGTTTTCCAACACATTTTGATGCCTTGGGGTGAATATTAAGGGAATTTAGGAACGGTCAAAAAACGCACACGAAGGTAAGACTATAGCCTTAGGTATTTTGGGAAATTTGGCGCAATATCACATGTTCATTTTATGATGGAATTTGAATTGTTTGGACAAAATACATCATGGTCATACATTTTCCAACACATTTTGATGCCTTGGGGTGAATATTAAGGGAATTTATGAACGGTCAAAAAACGCACACGAAGGTAAGACTATAGCCTTAGGTATTTTGGGAAATTTGGCGAAACATCAAAGGTTCATTTTATGAAGGAATTTGAATTTTTTGGACAAAATACATCATGGTCATACGTTTTCCAACACATTTTGATGCCTTGGGGTGAATATTAAGGGAATTTAGGAACGGTCAAAAAACGCACACGAAGGTAAGACTATAGCCTTAGGTATTTTGGGAAATTTGGCGCAATATCGCATGTTCATTTTATGATGGAATTTGAATTGTTTGGACAAAATACATCATGGTCATACATTTTCCAACACATTTTGATGCCTTGGGGTGAATATTAAGGGAATTTATGAACGGTCAAAAAACGCACACGAAGGTAAGACTATAGCCTTAGGTATTTTGGGAAATTTGGCGAAACATCAAAGGTTCATTTTATGAAGGAATTTGAATTTTTTGGACAAAATACATCATGGTCATACGTTTTCCAACACATTTTGATGCCTTGGGGTGAATATTAAGGGAATTTATGAACGGTCAAAAAACGCACACGAAGGTAAGACTATAGCCTTAGGTATTTTGGGAAATTTGGCGCAATATCACATGTTCATTTTATGATGGAATTTGAATTGTTTGGACAAAATACATCATGGTCATACATTTTCCAACACATTTTGATGCCTTGGGGTGAATATTAAGGGAATTTATGAACGGTCAAAAAACGCACACGAAGGTAAGACTATAGCCTTATGTATTTTGGGAAATTTGGCAAAACATCAAAGGTTCATTTTATGAAGGAATTTGAATTGTTTGGACAAAATACATCATGGTCATACATTTTCCAACACATTTTGATGCCTTGGGGTGAATATTAAGGAAATTTTGGAACGGTCAAAAAACGCACACGAAGGTAAGACTATAGCCTTAGGTATTTTGGGAAATTTGGCGCAATATCACATGTTCATTTTATGATGGAATTTGAATTGTTTGGACAAAATACATCATGGTCATACATTTTCCAACACATTTTGATGCCTTGGGGTGAATATTAAGGGAATTTAGGAACGGTCAAAAAACGCACACGAAGGTAAGACTATAGCCTTAGGTATTTTGGGAAATTTGGCGCAATATCACATGTTCATTTTATGATGGAATTTGAATTGTTTGGACAAAATACATCATGGTCATACATTTTCCAACACATTTTGATGCCTTGGGGTGAATATTAAGGGAATTTATGAACGGTCAAAAAACGCACACGAAGGTAAGACTATAGCCTTAGGTATTTTGGGAAATTTGGCGAAACATCAAAGTTTCATTTTATGATGGAATTTGAATTTTTTGGACAAAATACATCATGGTCATACATTTTCCAACACATTTTGATGCCTTGGGGTGAATATTAAGGGAATTTATGAACGGTCAAAAAACGCACACGAAGGTAAGACTATAGCCTTAGGTATTTTGGGAAATTTGGCGCAATATCACATGTTCATTTTATGATGGAATTTGAATTGTTTTGGACAAAATACATCATGGTCATACGTTTTCCAACACATTTTGATGCCTTGGGGTGAATATTAAGGGAATTTATGAACGGTCAAAAAACGCACACGAAGGTAAGACTATAGCCTTAGGTATTTTGGGAAATTTGGCGAATATCACATGTTCATTTTATGAAGGAATTTGAATTGTTTTGGACAAAATACATCATGGTCATACATTTTCCAACACATTTTGATGCCTTGGGGTGAATATTAAGGGAATTTATGAACGGTCAAAAAACGCACACGAAGGTAAGACTATAGCCTTAGGTATTTTGGGAAATTTGGCGCAATATCACATGTTCATTTTATGATGGAATTTGAATTGTTTGGACAAAATACATCATGGTCATACATTTTCCAACACATTTTGATGCCTTGGGGTGAATATTAAGGGAATTTATGAACGGTCAAAAAACGCACACGAAGGTAAGACTATAGCCTTAGGTATTTTGGGAAATTTGGCGCAATATCACATGTTCATTTTATGATGGAATTTGAATTGTTTGGACAAAATACATCATGGTCATACGTTTTCCAACACATTTTGATGCCTTGGGGTGAATATTAAGGGAATTTAGGAACGGTCAAAAAACGCACACGAAGGTAAGACTATAGCCTTAGGTATTTTGGGAAATTTGGCGCAAACATCACAGGTTCATTTTATGATGGAATTTGAATTGTTTTGGACAAAATACATCATGGTCATACATTTTCCAACACATTTTGATGCCTTGGGGTGAATATTAAGGGAATTTAGGAACGGTCAAAAAACGCACACGAAGGTAAGACTATAGCCTTAGGTATTTTGGGAAATTTGGCGAAACATCAATGTTCATTTTATGATGGAATTTGAATTGTTTTGGACAAAATACATCATGGTCATACATTTTCCAACACATTTTGATGCCTTGGGGTGAATATTAAGGGAATTTATGAACGGTCAAAAAACGCACACGAAGGTAAGACTATAGCCTTAGGTATTTTGGGAAATTTGGCGCAATATCACATGTTCATTTTATGATGGAATTTGAATTGTTTTGGACAAAATACATCATGGTCATACGTTTTCCAACACATTTTGATGCCTTGGGGTGAATATTAAGGGAATTTATGAACGGTCAAAAAACGCACACGAAGGTAAGACTATAGCCTTAGGTATTTTGGGAAATTTGGCGAAACATCAAAGGTTCATTTTATGAAGGAATTTGAATTGTTTTGGACAAAATACATCATGGTCATACATTTTCCAACACATTTTGATGCCTTGGGGTGAATATTAAGAGAATAATGGAACGGTCAAAAAACGCACACGAAGGTAAGACTATAGCCTTAGGTATTTTGGGAAATTTGGCGCAATATCACATGTTCATTTTATGATGGAATTTGAATTGTTTGGACAAAATACATCATGGTCATACGTTTTCCAACAAATTTTGATGCCTTGGGGTGAATATTAAGGGAATTTATGAACGGTCAAAAAACGCACACGAAGGTAAGACTATAGCCTTAGGTATTTTGGGAAATTTGGCGAAACATCAAAGATTCATTTTATGATGGAATTTGAATTTTTTGGACAAAATACATCATGGTCATACATTTTCCAACACATTTTGATGCCTTGGGGTGAATATTAAGGGAATTTATGAACGGTCAAAAAACGCACACGAAGGTAAGACTATAGCCTTAGGTATTTTGGGAAATTTGGCGCAATATCACATGTTCATTTTATGATGGAATTTGAATTGTTTTGGACAAAATACATCATGGTCATACGTTTTCCAACAAATTTTGATGCCTTGGGGTGAATATTAAGGGAATTTATGAACGGTCAAAAAACGCACACGAAGGTAAGACTATAGCCTTAGGTATTTTGGGAAATTTGGCGCAATATCACATGTTCATTTTATGATGGAATTTGAATTGTTTGGACAAAATACATCATGGTCATACGTTTTCCAACACATTTTGATGCCTTGGGGTGAATATTAAGGGAATTTAGGAACGGTCAAAAAACGCACACGAAGGTAAGACTATAGCCTTATGTATTTTGGGAAATTTGGCGAAACATCAAAGGTTCATTTTATGAAGGAATTTGAATTTTTTGGACAAAATACATCATGGTCATACATTTTCCAACACATTTTGATGCCTTGGGGTGAATATTAAGGGAATTTATGAACGGTCAAAAAACGCACACGAAGGTAAGACTATAGCCTTAGGTATTTTGGGAAATTTGGCGCAATATCACATGTTCATTTTATGATGGAATTTGAATTGTTTGGACAAAATACATCATGGTCATACATTTTCCAACACATTTTGATGCCTTGGGGTGAATATTAAGGGAATTTATGAACGGTCAAAAAACGCACACGAAGGTAAGACTATAGCCTTATGTATTTTGGGAAATTTGGCGCAATATCACATGTTCATTTTATGATGGAATTTGAATTTTTGGACAAAATACATCATGGTCATACATTTTCCAACACATTTTAATGCCTTGGGGTGAATATTAAGGGAATTTAGGAACGGTCAAAAAACGCACACGAAGGTAAGACTATAGCCTTAGGTATTTTGGGAAATTTGGCGAAACATCAAAGTTCATTTTATGATGGAATTTGAATTTTTGGACAAAATACATCATGGTCATACATTTTCCAACACATTTTGATGCCTTGGGGTGAATATTAAGGGAATTTATGAACGGTCAAAAAACGCACACGAAGGTAAGACTATAGCCTTATGTATTTTGGGAAATTTGGCAAAACATCAAAGGTTCATTTTATGAAGGAATTTGAATTTTTTGGACAAAATACATCATGGTCATACATTTTCCAACACATTTTAATGCCTTGGGGTGAATATTAACGGAATTTATGAACGGTCAAAAAACGCACACGAAGGTAAGACTATAGCCTTAGGTATTTTGGGAAATTTGGCGCAATATCACGTTCATTTTATGATGGAATTTGAATTTTTGGGACAAAATACATCATGGTCATACGTTTTCCAACAAATATTGATGCCTTGGGGTGAATATTAAGGGAATTTATGAACGGTCAAAAAACGCACACGAAGGTAAGACTATAGCCTTAGGTATTTTGGGAAATTTGGCGCAATATCACATGTTCATTTTATGATGGAATTTGAATTTTTTGGACAAAATACATCATGGTCATACGTTTTCCAACAAATATTGATGCCTTGGGGTGAATATTAAGGGAATTTATGAACGGACAAAAAACGCACACGAAGGTAAGACTATAGCCTTATGTATTTTGGGAAATTTGGCGAAACATCAAAGATTCATTTTATGAAGGAATTTGAATTTTTTGGACAAAATACATCATGGTCATACATTTTCCAACACATTTTGATGCTTTGGGGTGAATATTAAGGGAATTTGTGAACGGTCAAAAAACGCACACGAAGGTAAGACTATAGCCTTGTGTATTTTGGGAAATTTGGCACAATGTCACATATCAAATGTATGACCATGATGTATTTTGTTAAAAAAAAATTCAAATTCCATCATAAAATGACCATTCTATATTTCGCCAAATTTCCCAAAATACCTAAGGCTATAGTTTTACCTTCGTATCTACCTTTGTATGACCACGATGTATTTTGTCCAAAAATTTCAAATTCCATCATAAAATAACCCTTAGATATTGCGCCAAATTTCCCAAAATACATAAGGCTATATAGTCTTCCCTTTGTGTGCGTTTTTTGACCGTTCATAAATTCCCTTAATATTCACCCCAAGGCATCAAAATGTTTTGGAAAATGTATGACCATGATGTATTTTGTCCAAACTATTCAAATTACATCATAAAATGAACATGTGATATTGCACCAAATTTCCCAAAATACCTAACGCTACCTTCGTGTGCGTTTTTGACCATTCATAAATTCCCTTAATATTCACCCCAAGGCATCAAAATGTGTTGGAAAATGTATGACCATGATGTATTTTGTCCAAAAAATTCGAATTCCATCATAAAATGAACCTTTGATGTTTCGCCAAATTTCCCAAAATACACAAGGCTATATAGTCTTACCTTTGTGTGCGTTTTTTGACCGTTCATAAAATCCCATAATATTCTCACCAAGTTATCAAAATGTGCTAGTAAATATATGACCATGATGTATTTTGTCCAAAAAAATCAAATTCCCTGATAAAATGAACATGTGATGTTTCGCCAAATTTCCCAAAATACATAAGGCTATAGTCTTACCTTCGTGTGCGTTTTTTGACCGTTCATAAATTCCCTTAATATTCACCCCAAGGCATCAAACTGTGTTGGAAAATGTATGACCATGATGTATTTTGTCCAAAATTTCAAATTCCATCATAAAACCACCATTAGATGTTGTGCCAAATTTCCCAAAATACCTAAGGCTATAGTCTTACCTTCGTGTGCGTTTTTTGACCGTTCATAAATTCCCTTAATATTCACCTCAAGGCATCAAAATGTGTTAGTAAATGTATGACCATGATGTATTTTGTCCAAACAATTCAAATTCCTTCATAAAATGAACATTTCATGTTTTTCCAATTTTCCCAAAATACATAAGGCTATAGTCTTACCTTCGTGTGCGTTTTTTGACCGTTCATAAATTCCCTTAATGTTCACCCCAAGGCATCAAACTGTGTTGGAAAATGTATGACCATGATGTATTTTGTCCAAAAAATTCAAATTCCATCATAAAATGAATGTGATATTGTGCCAAATTTCCCAAAATACCTAAGGCTATAGTCTTACCTTCGTGTGCATTTTTTGACCGTTCATAAATTCCCTTAATATTCACCCCAAGGCATCAAAATGTGTTAGTAAATGTATGACCATTCAAATTCAAACAATTCAAATTCCATCATAAATTGAACATGTGATATTGCACCAAATTTCCCAAAATACCCTGACTCTTTTGAAGACAGAACAGAAGAGGGAGAACGACTCGGCAATGCATATTACACTTTAAGCAAACAACTGAGGACCAGGATAGAGTTTTTAAACCGAGACAATACCTTAACACGACTTCGAAAACCTAAACAATTGGTTCCTGTTATGGATGAAGATCTGCCAGGACCATCCAGAAGGTGTGCCAAAACAGATAGCTATGGCTGTGTCAACTCACAGCCTTCACAGCTACCTGAAGGGGAAAATAGATTCTCTCTCTATGAGAAGAAAAGAGAGCTATTGACTATTTATTCCCAGGAGGGACAAAGAGTTGCAGACAAGAGGCAAGTCAGTGTCCTTATGACATTACTGTATGAGCCACAGCATCGTGACATTAATGCAACTCCTTCACCGAGTATAACAGATTTGCAGAAAGAGTGGCCATTCCTCTTCATGCAGAAGTTTACTACAGCATCTCTGCACATTGACAGGAAATGAGCTAGAATCAAGACTACGAGAATAACTTGCTTTTCACATACCTTTGTATGACCATGATGTATTTTGTCCAAACAATTAAAATTCCTTGATAAATTGAACATTTGATGTTTCGCCAAATTTCCCAAAATACATAAGGCTATAGTCTTACCTTCGTGTGCGTTTTTTGACCGTTCATAAACTCCCGTAATATTCAACACTAGACATCAAAATGTACAGGAAAATCAGTCAAAATAATGTATTTTGTCCAAAAAATCAAAGTCGATCATACAATGTATGTTTGACATTGTGCCAAATTTCCCAAAATACCTAAGGCTATAGTCTTACCTTTCTGTGCGTTTTTTGAATGTTCATAAATTCCCTTAATATACACCCTAAGGCATCAAACTGTGCTGGAACATGTATGACCATGATGTATTTTGTCCAAAAAATTCTAATTTCTTCCTAAAATGATCATGTGATATTGCGCCAAATTTCCCAAAATACCTAAGGCTATAGTCTTACCTTCGTGTGCGTTTTTGACGGTTCATAAATTCGCTCATTATTCACCCCAAGGCTTCAAAATGTGTTGGAAAATGTATGACCATGATGTATTTTGTTCAAAAATTTCAAATTCCATCATAAAATGACCCTTAGATATTGCGCCAAATTTCCCAAAATACCTAAGGCTATAGTCTTACTTTCCTGTGCGTTTTTTGACCGTTCATAAATTCCCTTAATATTCAACTCAAGGCATCCAGATGTGTTAGTAAATGTATGACCATGATGTATTTTGTCCAAACAATTCAAATTCCTCCATAAAATGAACATTTGATGTTCCTCGAAATTTCCCAAAATACATAAGGCTATATAGTCTTACCTTCGTGTGCGTTTCTTGACCGTTCATAAACTCCCTTAATATTCAAGCCAAGGCATCAAAATGTGTTAGTAAATGTATGACCATGATGTATTTTGTCCAAACAATTCAAATTCCATCGTAAAATGAACATATGATATTGCGCCAAATTTCCCAAAATACACAAGGCTATATAGTCTTACCTTCGTGTGCGTTTTTTGACCGTTCCTAAATTCCCTTAATATTCACCCCAAGGCATCAAACTCTGTTGGAAAATGTATGACCATGATGTATTTTGTCCAAAATTTCAAATTCCTACATAAAACCACCATTAGATGTTGTGCCAAATTTCTCAAAATACCTAAGGCTATAGTCTTACTTTCGTGTGCGTTTTTTGACCGTTCATAAAATCCCTTAATATTCACCTCAAGGCATCAAAATGTGTTAGTAAATGTATGACCATGATGTATTTTGTCCAAACAATTCAAATTCCATCATAAAATGACCTTTAGATATTGCGCCAAATTTCCCAAAATACATAAGGCTACAGTCTTACCTTTGTGTGCGTTTTTTGACCGTTCATAAATTCCCTCAATTTTCACCCTAAGGCATCAAAATGTGTTGGTACATGTATGACCATGATGTATTTTGTCCAAAAAATTCAAATTCCATCATAAAATGAACATGTGATGTTGCGCCAAATTTCCCAAAATACCTAACGCTACCTTCGTGTGCGTTTTTGACCATTCATAAATTCCCTTAATATTCACCCCAAGGCATCAAAATGTGTTGGAAAATGTATGACCATGATGTATTTTGTCCAAAATTTCAAATTCCTACATAAAACCACCATTAGATGTTGTGCCAAATTTCTCAAAATACCTAAGGCTATAGTCTTACTTTCCTGTGCGTTTTTTGACCGTTCATAAAATCCCTTAATATTCACCTCAAGGCATCAAAATGTGTTAGTAAATGTATGACCATGATGTATTTTGTCCAAACAATTCAAATTCCTTCATAAAATGAACATTTCATGTTTCTCCAATTTTCCCAAAATACCTAAGGCTATAGTCTTACCTTCGTGTGCGTTTTTGACGGTTCATAAATTCCCTCATCATTCACCCCAAGGCATCAAAATGTGTTGGAAAATGTATGACCATGATGTATTTTGTCCAAAAATTTCAAATTCCATCATAAAATGACCTTTAGATATTGCGCCAAATTTCCCAAAATACACAAGGCTATATAGTCTTACCTTTGTGTGCGTTTTTTGACCGTTCATAAATTCCCTCAATTTTCACCCTAAGGCATCAAACTGTGTTGGTACATGTATGACCATGATGTATTTTGTCCAAAAAATTCAAATTCCATCATAAAATGAACATGTGACATTTCATCAAATTTCCCAAAATACATAAGGCTATATAGTCTTACCTTCGTGTGCGTTTTTTGACCGTTCACAAATTCCATTGATATTCACCCCAAGGCATTAAAATGTGTTGGAAAATGTATGACCATGATGTATTTTGTCCAAAAAATTCAAATTCCATCATAAAATGGACATGTGATATTGCGCCAAATTTCCCAAAATACCTAACGCTACCTTCGTGTGCGTTTTTGACCATTCATAAATTCCCTTAATATTCACCCCAAGGCATCAAAATGTGTCAGTAAATGTATGATCATGATGTATTTTGTCCAAAAAATTCAAATTCCTTCATGAAATGTACATTTGATGTTTCCCCAAATTTCCCAAAATACCTAAGGCTATATAGTCTTACCTTTGTGTGTGTTGTTTGACCGTTCATAAAATCCCATAATATTCTCCCCAAGGCATCAAAATGTGTTAGTAAATATATGACCATGATGTATTTTGTCCAAAAAATTCAAATTCCATCATAAAATGACCCTTAGATATTGCGCCAAATTTCCCAAAATACATAAGGCTATAGTCTTACCTTCCTGTGTGCGTTTTTTGACCGTTCATAAATTCCTTTAATATTCACCTCAAGGCATCCAGATGTGTTAGTAAATGTATGACCATGATGTATTTTGTCCAAAAAATTCAAATTCCTTCATAAAATGAACATTTGATGTTTCTCGAAATTTCCCAAAATACATAAGGCTATATAGTCTTACCTTCGTGTGCGTTTTTTGACCGTTCATAAAGGCCCTTAATATTCACGCCAAGGCATCAAAATTTGTTAGTAAATGTATGACCATGATGTATTTTGTCCAAACAATTCAAATTCCATCATAAAATGAACATATGATATTGCGCCAAATTTCCCAAAATACACAAGGCTATATAGTCTTACCTTTGTGTGCGTTTTTTGACCGTTCATAAATTCCCTTAATATTCACCTCAAGGCATCAAAATGTGTTAGTAAATGTATGACCATGATGTATTTTGTCCAAACAATTCAAATTCCTTCATAAAATGAACATTTCATGTTTCTCCAATTTTCCCAAAATACATAAGGCTATAGTCTTACCTTCGTGTGCGTTTTTTGACCGTTCATAAATTCCCTTAATGTTCACCCCAAGGCATCAAAATGTGTTGGAACATGTATGACCATGATGTATTTTGTCCAAACAATTCAAATTCCTTCATAAAATGAACATTTCATGTTTCTCCAATTTTCCCAAAATACATAAGGCTATAGTCTTACCTTCGTGTGCGTTTTTTGACCGTTCATAAATTCCCTTAATATTCACCCCAAGGCATCAAAATGTGTTAGTAAATGTATGACCATTCAAATTCACACAATTCAAATTCCATCATAAATTGAACATGTGATATTGCACCAAATTTCCCAAAATACCCTGACTCTTTTGAAGACAGAACAGAAGAGGGAGAACGACTCGGCAATGCATATTACACTTTAAGCAAACAACTGAGGACCAGGATAGAGTTTTTAAACCGAGACAATACCTTAACACGACTTCGAAAACCTAAACAATTGGTTCCTGCTATGGATGAAGATCTGCCAGGACCATCCAGAAGGTGTGCCAAAACAGATAGCTATGGCTGTGTCAACTCACAGCCTTCACAGCTACCTGAAGGGGAAAATAGAGTCTCTCTCTATGAGAAGAAAAGAGAGCTATTGACTATTTATTCCCAGGAGGGACAAAGAGTTGCAGACAAGAGGCAAGTCAGTGACCTTATGACATTACTGTATGAGCCACAGCATCGTGACATTAATGCAACTCCTTCACCGAGTATAACAGATTTGCAGAAAGAGTGGCCATTCCTCTTCATGCAGAAGTTTACTACAGCATCTCTGCACATTGACAGGAAATGAGCTAGACTCAAGACTACGAGAATCACTTGCTGAAAAGGGGAAAAGAATGCTAGTATGTTTCAAAAGTCAGCTTTTGAAATGGAAAAAGGAAGTGTAGACAGTCCTTTACAACCTTGAGAGACACATGGAATACATGGATTTTGGACTTGCTGCAATACTAGTCATGATTGCTTACTTAAAAAGAAAGGGAAGATGCCCTCTTCCTCTTGGCTGATGTAAGTGATTTTTTTGCACAGTACTGCCATAACATCATTTTTTTTCTTTGACTTCTTGTTTCCTGAATATGGTGCTTGTAATTTCTAGTAGCTTTTTATGTTTATTTTGTGTTGCAGGAAACTTCCACTCAGGCAGACATTGAGGCCCAGATTTCCCTGCCAAGCACGCCAAGGCTCATCATGCTGGGCAAGATCACGTGCTGACTTAAAGGGTTACTGCATCTATAAAGCATATCTGTATCTAGTAGTGCTGCCTTGAATCTCTGACGTTGCAAGGCAGTTGGATTCACGGATCACAAAATCATGCAATCATGCAAGATCACAAGACCACACAAAAGTCCATCTTGGAATTCCACTGGATCAGATTTTGTTGGCTTTTGTTTTTTGAAATTTGTGTTTGCCATGAAGGCCTGCAAATAAAACATTCTTTGTCAGGGATTAAAGGCAGCACACAGTGAATACTTGATAGAGATATGATTTATGGGTGAAGTAACCCGGTAGGGATCGTATTTACATCAAAAGTAACTTAATAACAAACTTAATCCTTATTTAGCTTAGCCCTTAGTTTTACTTAATTTAACCCTTAACTGTGGTGTTAAGGGCAGTCTTATGTGTAAGTCATGTTTTTGAAGACATGTATGAAAATTAATATATGAGCTCTAGTAGTAATGAGTATTTCTCATTCGCTCACGCTACAGAAAATACCAGCTACCTCTGGATTTTATAGAGTTGTACTTAATTTTGTAGTATGAATTTGATGACAATGTAAGAAAATAAAAGCTGTCAAGTGTTAAACCACCCATTGCCCCAGCTGCTGGACATGGTTTAGTGATGTCTATACCAAGGTTTAAAGGGTGATCTCACACTGGTTGTCTAATGTCTATCAATATTGCATGCCACATTTAGGTGTTATGTTACACTTTGTCAAATGTAAAACCTTGTCAGGCTGAATGCTTGCAGTGTCAACTTAATTTTCAGGAGATTCTATTCTGGGAGCAAAGAATTGGATGATCTCCATTGAGGGAAGAGTTGTCCTCCCACTGAGTGACCATTCAGACTTTACTTCTGCCTTCGCTGTCTTCTTTGTCATACTACATGTTCAACATTGAATATGCAGAGGAGGCAGCCACATCACTGGAATTTATCCAGAGGTAAGCACTTATTTGTTGTTGTTCACTAGAGATGGGAAAGACTACTTAAATACTCGTTATGTAACCACCTACTCACTTATTTTTTTACTTCATTTTAAAAAGAAGACTATAGTACTCATTTTTCATCTAATAGAGTTCTCGAGTATGAAATTTTACTTGAAATTTCTCTGATTTCTCACACCCCCATTAATGTGCTTACTCACATTCTTTATGTGAAATATTTTGACATATGGTCTCTTGACCTTCATTACAACTGTACTGAAAGTTGTTGCAGGGTAGATAAACTGTAATAAAAGCTGTGTGACAGTTAAGTTTCTTACCCTTATAGTGATATTTCCTGGTCCATGTCAGTGTAATACATCCTCTGGTCTGGTGTGGTCCGGTCCGGTCCTTTAACTCTTTCCCTGATGTGAGAACAAGAGCTTCACCGGGAGTGTACTGTTTCAAAATTAATGAAGTAGGTACAGGTGGAAAACAAAATGATTGAGAGGCTATCCAAAGCTGAAAAATTGTTTTAAATGATGTACAACACCAAACGTTTGTTTTGTTTTCACTTTTCAGCCGCCTGGCTTTCAAAATGGTGGTTTTCTGTATTATCCTGTAGGACCAGACTACTGCTGTGTGATGATACAGTGGCAGAAAATAGTTCTGGCTTTTTGGAAACCAGGAAACAGGAAAAACCATTGAAAGTGCTGAAAGTACTACAAGCAGTTTAGTGCATTAAAAAAAAAAAATCAGCTGAAAATTGTGCCGGTTTCCAGTCTGTACTTACTTCATTCAGTTTGGAGCAGTACAGTTCCTGTGAAGCTCTCGTTCTCATGGCAGAGAAGGCATTAATGGGCCAAACTTCGTGAATGTATTACACTTGAAATAAAGCAGCAAAATCCAAACTATCACTTTGACCAAATTTTTTCTCCTTGGCTGGGGTAATGTATGCTGTCTTCTGCATTTACAGATATTTTGTCAGGATAAATCCAGAGCAGAGTAAGTGTGCAGCCAAGGTCCAGGTGAGCAGAAGGACTGGCAAGATGGTCCAACGAAAGAATGAGTCCCTCAATTCATGTGGCATTGTTTATCAGGGACTTCATTGACTATGACCAGTGGTGGACAATAACTAAGTAAATGTAATTTGTTACTGTACCTAAGTAGTTTTCTCGTGTATATGTACTTTAGTGAAGTATTTCCATTTTGGGCGACTTTTTACTTTCACTCCACTACATTTCAAAGTCAAATATCTTTCTTTTTTACTCCGCTACATTATGAGAAATCTGTCGCTCCTTTTGGTTTATTTGTGTATAAAAACGTAACATGTCAAAATGAAAGAAGCACAAAGCAAGAACACCAATCAGGGCACAGCGCACACTTAGTTTTGAACTTGTTTTGACCTGTTGGACATACCGACCCAGTGCAAGCACACAGTTCAACGTCAGTGCAGCAGCGTCAAATTTTGGGAGTGTCTGTTCAACATAAATGATGAACTAACCTAACTTTGTGTAAATAGACCACAATATAGAAATATGTACACATATGCAGTTGTGACTGATGTGTCTTTTTTCTGAATTTATAAAAACACTTTCATTTTATAGTAAATTTGTTTTGGCCAGTTTATGTTTATGAACAGAGACCTACAGATACAATATAATAAAGGAAAACTAATTTGTGAATCTGTGTTTAAAGCAAGTTTTTATTAAACTTAAACTTGTAAATAAGTTGCAAATAAATGTTAAACTGAACCTTTGCTTGTTTGTAAAAAGTGATTTCAGAGCCACTCAGTTCTACCTGATGGAAACTGTTTGCCTTCAGTGTTTTGTGCTTATGATAATTTTAATAGACATCAGCGTCACTAATTAATGACATTCTATTAAAAAACTGGTTTACCAAGAGAGACACTGGAGTATTTTCACCTAAAATGAGTTAATGAAGCGAGTCTTGTTACAAAAATGATAATAGAACATCAGAGCCATAATTAATCTTTTAGTACTTTCACTTTTGATACTTAAGTACATTTGAAGGCAAATACTTTTGTACTTTTACTCAAGTGGAGGTCTAAAGGGAGGAACTTCTACTTTTACTGGAGTAATATTTTACCTTGGGTGTCTCTACTTTAACTCAAGTACATGGTTTGTGTACTTCATCCACCACTGACTATGACTGGCAGAACAACTAATACCAGGTGAGACTGTTCTTTTTTACCTTGTATACTTTCCACAAAAACATTGCTCTAAAGTTGAAGTTGATGTTTATTCCTAGCCCTTATTCATTGTTAGAATACTGGGCAGTGGGACTTACTAATGCCCTTTTTTGTTTGTGTTTGTGTATTATGTACTGTTGTACTATGCTATTGCCCATTTATGTAGTGTTGTCAGTGGTAGGAACATGTTATTTCTAATGGGAAGTAATGAGTCAACAAAAATTGTCATAGAGCAATCAGTCTTGCCTACAAATTTCAACATCATTAACTAATTCCTTTTTATCCATCCACTGCAGGGAAGAAGATTTCAGCCCTGAAAAAAGTGTGCGGTTCAGGAAGCTGAATCCAGCTCAGGAAACTGAATCCAGTTCAGGAACAATAAAGTCAGTCTTAGACATTTTATTATTTGAAATTCTACAGTTTTTGGTTCATATTTCATTGTGTTTTTTTATACATTTCTACTTTTGACTGAACATTGCTTCCACTGCTTGGATTTTACTGTTTTGTATGTTAAAATTACTTGAAAATGTGACTAATGTGAATATCTTATTACTGCCAGCCAGTTACTGTGCATTTCAGTATTCTTTTTACAGTGTAAAACTGTGTTAGAACAATGAGCAGAGCTTTATTTTACTGCAAAAGAGGATTTTCATTTTCACCTAAAAATCTAATTCTTTGGAGCCACAACAGGCCAGTAAAAGGCCTGAGCCGCATGTTGCCGACCCCTGGTTTAGGCCATGTTAACACTTTGAGATAGGAAGTAGGAGGTTCAGAGTGCCCAGTTGTCAGGAGTGCAACATATCATGGCACCTGTGTTGAGTGTCATCAGTTAATTTGCCTTCCCTTGTGGCTTCTGTAAGTCAGTGCTTGTGTCTGCTTCATGAGCTAAGTGTTTGTTCTTATGAAGAATGGGGTATTTTGTAGTTTATGCCAATTTCCTGTAACCAGCTTCAGCCTCACTTGTGCCTTTTAGTTTGAAAGTGGCGAGTTTGAGTTTGTTAGCTGATACCAAACTTGTTGGAAGGCAAAACATATTCAGTTAAAAAGCAGAATCCATTTCAGGAACAATAAAGTCAATCTTGGACATTCTATTGTTTGAAATTCTACAGTTTTTGGTTCATATTTCATTCTGCATTTTTATACATTTCCACTTTTAACAGAACATTGCTTCCACTGCTTTAATTTTAGTGTTTTGTTTGTTAGAATTACTTGAAAATATTTAATGTGACAGTCATTTACAATGTGATGTTTAATGTATTTTTCTAATTGAATCAGTGTTACTAGGATACATGCAACTGTCAGCAAGTCTCAGAAAGCAAATGTAAAAGGAGGACTTGCACACATCTTTATGATTCACAACTCCTTCCCTTTGTTTCTTTCTTTCTTTTATATTTGTCTCTAATAGTATAGCCACACTACCTAAGAGTCCTCAATGTCTGTTATTTTGATAATGTTGTTGTTTACAAAATAAAACTGTTTACAAAATTTAAAATACACAGTAAAGTATATTTAGTGCCTATGTATTTTTACATTTAAAATGTTGAAGATAAATGAAGTGATACAATAAATGAAGTTTTTGTGAAAAATGTTTTTTACATTTTATAGTATGTAATTATTTTAGTCATTGATTTACAGTATTAAAATTAATGCAGTAATGCCTATTACAGAAGTTTAATTTTTGCTGTGATAAAAAAGCACACTATTACTGTGATGATTACAGTACTGTGATTATTACTGTACTACAAAATACAGCATTATATAGGTACTGTGATTACATTTTTAAAATAAACTGTGATTAAGGCAGCACGGTGGCGCAGTGGGTAGCGCTGTTGCCTCACAGCAAGAATGGCCTGGGTTTGATTCCCGGCCGGGCGACCAGGGTCGTTTCTGTGTGGAGTTTGCATATATTCTCCCCGTGTCTGCGTGGGTTTCCTCCGGTTTCCTCCCACAGTCAAGCTAATTGGACATACTAAATTGACCCTAGGTTTGAGTGAGTGTGTGAACGTGTATGTCTGTCTGTCTGCCCTGTGATGGACTGGCGACCTGTCCAGAGAGTATCCTGCCTTCCGCCCAATGACAGCTGGGATAGGCTCCAGCACCCCACCACGACCCAGAAGGATAAGCGGTTTGGATTATGTATGTATGTGATTAAATTTACAGTAAGCATACTGTGAAATGTACTACAGCAACTTACATGCTAATTGCTGCCGGCCAGTTACTGTACATTTCACAGTGTTCTTTTTACAGTGTTATCATTAGGAAGCGTTCGATTGTGGTGGGAAAGAGTTCGACCTGAAATAACGCCTTGCCGAGATAATCATGAAATTGTCAGAGACACAAAGCACAGGTGCGGCTAGGGAACACATCGGAGCTCGTTCTTCCTCATTATGAAGCGTTCGCTTACGGTGCGAAACAGTTTGACCTGAAATTAAGCCAAATTAAAGACTTTGCGGCGAGAACCAAGACATGGACAGAGATACAAAGCGCTCCTGTATGGAGTTAGTTTTGTGCCAAAATGTTTGAGAGAGGAATGTTCCGGTTTGAGTGACAGCGCTGCTCTGAGCGCGCAGCTAATGAACTTGAACGCGCTTGTCAGCACGAAGTGCGCAGGTAAACACCTTCGGATTTGCTCAACAAAACACTCTGGTTTCACTCAAAACTGGAAAACCTGCTCAATCATGCTCTTCACCTTCAAAACTCGCACGTGCGCGCAAATCATTTCTGCTCTGAGCTCCGCAGAGCTCAACTTTCACATCTGCTCGCTGTAAAATGTCTGAACGTTTGTGCCAAAACTCCAGCCAATCAGAGCTGCCGAGGGGCGGTTCCTGCCAGCGCACCAATCATGGCGTCTTTTCTTAAGCAGCTTTATGCCAATTGGTCAAGGTCCGTTCGTGGCTGTGGTGTTGAGTCGGCTAGTGTGCTTGTAGCCTCGACATTAGCGCGATGGTTTCTAGCTTTCTCGTAGCAAATGAATAGAAACGATTTGTCAGTAATGCTCATCATAAATAATAACGTATTAATCTAACTAACATTGGTAGCTCGGCCATTTGTTTCCTACCAGAGGCTTAACGGTAGCTAACTTCAAATAAATAGCTTAACATGAATCAACTAAGCTGACGTTAGCAAGGTTTCTTTGACTGTAGCTAACAGTGTCTAACAGTGTTCTACTGAACTCTCCTATAGCGCTCGTCTTCATAGACTCATCTTGTTAATCCTGTATTTTTATCTTCTATAGTGGCGTCATCAAAAAACAATACTGATGCTGTGCAGTTTTATAAGGACACTATTCAGTGAGTACAGGGAGTAATATAGTTCATCCTATTTTGTTTACTAGACATAATACTGTTTTCTAAGGGCCATACATGGTTTTTCCTCTGTTTGGTGTTCACACATCACCCAGCTAACAGGGAACGTTTCCACAACTTTGACTAATGTTATGTAAAGGTTCTCCTAATGTTAGGAGCAAACGTTCTCACAATAACGTCAATAGAACGTTCTGTAAACGTTATGTGACCTTGATAAAAGTTCTCACAATGTTAGCCTGAAACGGTCTCAGTGTAACGTTAACGGAAAGTTCTTTTAACCTTTTTTTTTTTTTTTTAAATAAATAGTTACTGTATGTATAATGTTCTTTAGACATATATTAGGAAACATTAGTCACTGTTTTACACCCATTTTTTGAGATGATAAGGTGCAGAGTTGAAAACTGAATCCATTGTGTTCTACTGGACTTTTTTTGCTTAACATAATATTTCATTCAATAACAGATTTAAGATAAGCTATTACTTCTTAGTTTTTTTTCTGACTGCATTTAATAAAAACTACATTAAAAGCTGAAACTGCTGTTACTAGAAACAGCGAGTTTTCCTCAGCCTGTTTTGAGTGCTGTTGCCATGGTGACGGAGATTCAGCCGTTAAATAAGCAGAGTGAACCGGTTTAAACCAGTTGCAGCCAGTCTTCTCCGGTTTATTCCAGAGGGGCGCCTGCCAGCCTACTTAACTACAAGGTAAGAAGTGGAGAGTAAAATACTTTTCTTGTCAATGTTGCTTGTGTTGAGGTTTATATAAAGGCTTGTAATGCATTCTATATATGTAACACATGGATTTAGTATGTTAGCTAACGTTAGCTACCTTTTAATTGATCAATTTAACAGCTAAATTAAATAGCTAACAGTTATTTAGCTAATGTAACCTACTTAGCTAATATTAGCCAACATTAAAGTTAGTTAACTAGGTTAACTATCTTGCTAACTTTACATTAGTGATGGGCTTAATAAGTTTAGTAATACAAAAATAACTCATAACTAGTAATGTAGCTAATAAAATGATAAAATCGCTAAGGAATATTAATTGCAGAGATAAATCTCTATAAATGAGGAAAAAAAATAAATGTATGCCTTAATGTTAAGATATGCTAGCATAAAATTTTCTCGTTTCACCTTAAATGGTGCAGCAGTTCTTTGCGCCTGAGGCGTTATAATAACTTGCACCATTAAAAGGTGGACAATTTTTTTATTTAAAAGGTGGAACTGGAAAATTCGAAGAAGCAGCTGGTGAAAAGTAAGCCATTTTCAGCCAAATAAACCAATGTAAATCTTGCAGGTGTTTATCTTGAACATATCAATTAACATTTATAAATTCTCAACAAGCAGGATAATGTGAGGTTTACTCTTGTCAAGCATCACTGAAACAAATTTAGCTAAGCTTTATTTAATAGAGGAGTGTGGAGTGTGTTATCGCGAAACATCACGGCTGGGATTTGGTCGCAGGCGCGAGCCGAAGGCGAACTTACTGTTGTATAATATTGTACAAGTACGCGCTGATTCACGCCGTTTTCTGTTTCAGTAAGATTAGATGAGAGCAGAAAAAAGGCTATAATCGCTGTTTTGTAAAAAGAACAGAGAGAGAATTAGAGAGGACTAATTTACAGGTAAGCAGCTTTCAAAAAAGTTGGGTAATGGGGGCTTAGGGGTTCACGTTCATGTGTGCAATTGTCCTTTTTTCTGTGAGTGGGAGAGAGAGATACGCACACACACAGAGAGAGAGAGAGAGAGAGAGATACAGAGAGAGAGAAAGAGCTGCCCGTTAGTTTTTCTGTTACCCACGTGGCTCTTCGCCTTTTAGTTACTTTACGTGTACTTTAGCTTGAGTAAATGGACAATTGAAAATAAATGCCTCCATGTTCTAGAATTCATCTTTAGGAAGCCGTTCTTGTTCAAATTTTCGTTCCATGTAAATAGTGCAGCAGTTCCATTCGGGCGCCAGAATGACCTGCTGCACCATTTAATGTAGAACTGGAAAATGGGTCTAGGAAACCAGCTTCAGCCATGTCAACTTTCTGAGGTCTGTCTACCACTGAAACCACTCAGAGTGTTCTATTTTTGTTCCAAAAGAGTTATGTCAATACAGTGTCAAAAGGCATTGAGTATCAATTCGAAGTGGATATATGCACTATAAGTATATTAAGTAACAAAAACAAAGGAGTCTGAATACTTGTTTCACCTCACTGTAGTACTGTAACATGAATGATGGCTAGATTATGACAGGAATTGTCAGCAAACATATTGGGAGTAAAAAGGCATAGAAAAGAAGGTTCTATGAAAAAGCAAATTTGTATAATATGATGTTTGTTTTTTAGAGGCTTGCCGGGTCATGCACCCCAAGGTGGCGTCCAAGGTGTTCAAAGAATGTACTGGGGACACCTTAAAATATGCTACATACAGGGGATCAAGGGTAAGTCACACCTTTGCTGTTTCCTTTCTTCTGGAAAGATGTTACACTCTAGGGTGTCCCTAAATCTTTAAAACACTCTGGTCCTGGTCTACTTATGTTCTTCAATTACAGACGGTAGTCTGTCTGTATCTTTGTGTAATTTATCCCACCTTTACCTTGTTCATCAATGGTCAGGACCACCACAGAGCAGATATTATTTGCCTGGTGGGTCATTCTCAGCACTGCAGAAACACTGACGTCTTGGTGGCGTGTTAGTGTGTGTTGCGCTGGTCTAAATGGATCAGAAACGGCAGTGCTGCTGGAGATTTTAAACACTGTCCACTCTATTAGACATTCCTACCTTGTTGGTCCACCTTGTAGACAGCTCATCTGCTGCTGCACAGTTTGTGTTGGTCATCCTCTAGTGCTTCATCAGTGATCACAGGACGCTGCCCACAGGACGCTGTTGGCTGGATATTTTTGGTTGGTGGACTATTCTCAGTCCAGCAGTGAATTAAAAACTCCAGCAGCACTGCTGTGTCTGATCCACTTTTGCTAGCGTGACACACACTAAGGACGTGTTCACACAGCAGGTAAAAGTGGCCCAAATTCGATTTTCTCACCAAATTCGATTTTTTTTGTTTTTATGTTGTTCACATTATCTTTTTAATGCGATCTATAGCTGACATTCCTCTGAACAGTTCATGCTCCTAAACTGATGTACATGCCCAAAAGAATAATGCCTCACTTCACGTGACACACTCATCCAGTCAACGGTAACAGCCACTTGCTTAACCACTTTATCCAGTTCATCATGCCTGCTTTTTTTCTTTTTATAACTGGTTTAAATCTGCCACCAGAGAGGTTACTATTTTGACAAGAACATAAAAGCGGAACTTATCTGTCTGGTTTCTACTTTTAAATAGCTCTGAAAGATAAACAATACTCACCTTTTTACAGCTCACACTATGACCATCACAGAATACTATAGCTCATTCAGAGTTGAGTTGGATTGATGTTTGCATCACATGAATTCTGATCTGGTTGTTCAGACGGAGTCGCATTACCGCAATTCGGATACATATCGGATTTCAATGTCAGATTCAATATGTTTTTGTTTTTTTTCCCCGTTTACACTGCCACACAGATAATACATCTGTGTTATATATGACGGAAAAGAATGGATTTGGGCCACTTTAATCTGCTGTGTGAACGTAGCCTATAACACTTCACTGTGTAAGCAGACCCTGTGCACTGCAAGCTTGAGTCATTTGTTCATTAGTATGGCAGCATATACTATGCTTATGTCACATGGTATCAGCTGGTACCAGACATTGGTATCTGTAAATATGTATGAGTAAGAGTACAAGTAATTGGTATTGATGAAGCCCTACTATTAACTGCAGTTACATTAAACCCCTTGGTTTTACAAAGGATTTAGGTAATTTTGAATAATCTTTGCTTAAAATTCTGAAAAATCCAGTTTCATTAAAAATAAGGCAGCTTTTAAAATTTTATAAAACATTGAAATCAAGATGTTATCAGGGAACTCCACTGCAGTGTTGAAAAACACCTCCCCAGATACACATAGAATAAGTTTTGTGTCATTTTACTGTTTCAGTTTCGAATTACATTTTCCCAAATGTAAGAATAAATAGTTTTATTACGTTATATTTAGGTTTTCATAAAATATTCAAATCAAGCTTTTAACAGTGTAGGGGTTATTGCAATTTTAATCAAATTATGAGTATAATTATTATTGCTTAAACTTAAGAGGAAGTCAGAGTAACTTGGATTTAGTTAAAGTCTACAGACCAATGCAAGGGAAGAGACAGACACTTGTACCGAGGATGCTTCAATCAAAAGTAAACTTTATTGGCTAAATATGACAGTACAATTGGATAACTGGGTTAATAAACAAAAGAAAAGAAATAAACAAAACAACGGAATGGCTCAGGTAACGTAACTTATTTCACAGTTTAAACGGGTATGAGGAGGTGACTGAGGGCGCTCCCTGGGAAGCAACTCGAAATTTAAGGACCAAAAGAGTCTATAGGTTAGGTCTATAACTTAGCCTAACCAGCATGTCTAAAAGAGAATTCTTATCAAGTAAAATAGCGTCGAAATTTGACTGCACAAATGAAAGATAGCCTTACTTTGGAGTCGGGAACCCGGACTACTGGTCCTCTGTGATGGGTCGCCTGAGACCCGGCTGGAGCTCACACGCTGACATTCCGTCGCTGGACCGGGAGGCTCGGTGGGGCTTCGCACAGGCGATGCACCGCGGTCGATGACCAGCTCAAGGCGGCTCGACTACCTGATGATGGAGCTTGGAATCTGGGTGGTCGCTCGGTGTTGACCTGCTCGGCGGTTGAGGTGTAGACCAGGAAGGGATTCCGGATCCTGGCTTGTTTCTTGAGGCTGTAGCTTACAGCAAGGCAGCCCTTCGGGTCAATCTGCCTGCAGATTGAGGTGTGGCTCGAAGGGAATCTCAGGTTTGCCATCCCGAATTGCCTTGACTCAAGGTGGCTATGATGGATACAGTCAAATTTCGAGACTACTAACCTAAACAACTACGTATCTTCGTCAGAGCTGAAACTTGAAGAAATTCCTTACTTGGCCACGTAAAGAAATCTTCACTTTCCTCTCTAAGGTTGGGTTACTTACAGGTACAAACAAAGACACTACACAGACGACACGAACTTTCAGATCTGATATAAGCGTTCTAAATTCTAATTTTCTAACCGCGGTTGGCACGGACTTGGCAGTTGCTAATTCTTTGGAACGCGTGCTCGAACTGCCTAAAGTTGGACTGCGCGCCGGTTTTGCCCGACTGTTGGCCCTTCCCTTCAGGGGTGGAGCAGAGGTGTTGATAGGTTCTCTCACCTAACGGGTAATTAGCTATTCCTAATTCTTGGTTCTGATTGGTGGGGGTTTTTCTGTGCGCCCTACCAGGGAACTCCCTCCTTTGTTCCTTCTAGGTTTAAAAGTTTAAGTCAATTAAACAAAACAGTTTTCAGATCAATTAGGTTACTAAAATCCATAACCTACAAACCTAACATTTAGGTATCTACGTGTAGTGTCTACCCACATTATCTGAGAACAACTATGGCAAAGGCAGAAACAATTTTATAGATAATCCTTGGGTGTCTTTTCATTGCAGGAACTTCCAACACAGTAAAATCATTACTTGAAATGACTAAATCAAGTAAACGAGAAGAGAAAAAATAGAAGGCTTAATAAAATAAGTGAAAAGAAAACCTAGGTGCATACTTAGTGTTCTAAAATCACTACTTAAAATGGTTATTTCAGTAACTTCAGACATTTATCCCACACATTCCTAACGTCTGGAAAAAGAAAGGATGAATACACTTTAAGTAACTGAGTATACAAATACAAGCATCATCACTCGTGAAATTAGATAAGGTTGATAGTCAAGCATGCATATCAATGAGTTTTCCTGGGATCCTTTGTGAGTAACAGTCCTTAGGTGGTGGCGTGGTAATTCTCGTTTTCACCCCTTGGGGGTGCTGTGGGTCCATGCTTGAGATCCTCAGGGAATTTAGGAAACTTAAATCTTCAGTCCAGGTCGTCGTATCAGTCCCGTTCTTGGTATGTCTAGTTTAGTTGAAAAGAGATCTAATGAATGGTTACAGTTTGGGTTGGATATATACATTAGAAATGTACTTTCTGTTACTTTGAGTTGTTCACAGGATTTTGGTGAGCCTTGCAGCTGCATTCCAATGAGGGGTCCTGTTGCCCCCTGGGTCGAGAGAGAGGGGTGCTGCTCCTTGATTCAGCCGTAAATCCGACTGATTTTGGGAGTTGGGGGTGTTAAGTGACAGATTTACACCTCCAGCTCCAGACTCGCTGGAGCCAAAAGGCTTTTAGCTTTTGGTTGTTGATGAGTTTAAGTAAACATTCAACTTGAGGTCACGTTTCAGCCAGTGTTCGCTACAACAGGGAACTTCACTGCAATACCAAATTCAGACTGTGAAATTACATGAATTGCATTCTCTGGAGGTGTTCAACAATGCAGTGTAGTCTTTTGCTAACAGTTTGATTCCTTTCGTTTATAGAATTTTTTAACATGCACATAAATGTATTTAACTTTCCCAAGCATTGCAGATCTCTTGTTCAGAAATTGAACAGCAAAATAAAATGTAGCTCATAACCCGTGTATGTCAGAAAGTGTTTTGAAACATTGCAGTGGAGGTTTCTGATAACAGTGTAATTTTCTTCCTTTGTTGCAGTTTTATTTAAGTTGGCTGTTTAATTTTTATGGCATATTAAATAATGCCATATACTTCATGAAATTGAAGTATAGAGAGCGCAACCAGGCTTGGAATTTTTTGCAAGAGAATGCAAAACATTTGCAAGGGAACGCAATGTCAGTACTATTTTTTATTTTTATTTTATTTTTTTTAACCATTATCCCTAAGGGGCTCCGTACTGTTCCACAATCCTCGTATTTTATACTCAACTTTAAGGCCACTATACACACCAATTAAACACCTTGAAACTAAGAAGGCCCTCAGTACTTATCAACATTATTTAAACATCTGCTGTGCAATGCCATCCTATCACATGCGAGGAATTCAACAATGAAAAAAATAAGAGCTACAGGCACCTCCTGCACATTTGATTACCCCGAATGTGTGCTGTGTCAGTGCTGCACTGTCCTGTCTGTTTACTGTGTCCAATGTCTGTTTAATTTATTGTATTTGTTGTATTGTTTCTAGCTTAATTTTTGTTTGCATGCTATGTCTGCACGTTCGCACTTTGTACTTTTTATTCCTTGTTGCACCTTGTTGTTCCTGGAGGAACGTAACTTAACTCGACTATGTACATGTACATAGACGGAATGGCAGTAAAAGCCTTTTGACTTGACTTAACTAAATCTAAGACTGCAACGTAATTTAAAAGAAAGCTTTATTTAGCTGCCCAGAATGGCTTGGATAGAGTTTAACAATGCTTTACATGAACTGATAAAGGTGAAAAACTAACTTATAAACCTGTTTGTTTACTTTGCAGGTGGAGAATACAGAGACGCCTTAATGGACTTCGACTTTTTTCATTTTTTTGTTCATTCACTTGAATTCATTTATAATATTAGTATAATATAATATTACAATTATGCTTGCATTGATTTTGCCTTAGTTTATGTCAGTATTATCATAGTAATTGGGATTTTTTGAATTTGACTATCAGCAACAAATGGGAATGTGGATGGAAGGGACTAACATTAACTACAGACTGAGAAAATGTTAATGGAATGTTAAAGTAACATAAATAAAATCTGAACTTTTGACGCTGAGCACTGCTGGCTGCACAAAAATATCGGGAAGATGTTTTAGGGTATGTTTTACTAACTTGCACTGAATGTCCTAAGAAAATTAAGAAAACTGGAACTATAAACCTTTGAAGAACATATAAAGATAACATTCCAGGAATGTTCAGTGGTCAGTGTATATAAAGCTGAGGTGATAATCTGGGGCAGTGGTTTTAAGAAACATGTTATGGAAACATAAAAATGGCCTTTTTTAAATTTAGCAACAATATCATCATAATTTAATGTTATAGGAATGTTTTCACATTCTCAGAACATAGCAAGACCACATTCCTAGAACATTAAATTGGTGCCAATGAGGTTGGGTTGATGTTTAGGGAACATTCTTGTAACCTGAATGTTTCAAGATAACTTCGAATGTTGTCAGAATGTTCCAAGACAACGTTCCTAGAATGTTAAACTGTTGTTGCAAATGAGGTTGAGGTGACGTTCTGGGAACGTTCATATAACTTAAGAAAAACGTTCTGAGAACATTAAGAAAACTGTACAGAATAACATTGAGGGAACGTTCCAATAAAACGTTCATACAACCAAAATGGAATGTTACAGGAACGTTTAGAGAACAATTTTGAACGTTGTCAGAATGTTCCAAGACAACGTTCCTAGAATGTTAAATAATTGTTGCAAATATGGTTGAGGTGAGGTTCTAGGAACGTTTTTATAACTTATGAAGATACATTAAGAAAACTGGACAAAATAACGTTGAGGAACATTCCAATGCAACGTTCCCACAACCAAAATGGAACGTTAAGGGAACGTTCTGAGAACGTAATTTTATTAGCTGGGCGGTTACTGTAAATCATTGATTAAAAATATCAAGCACACAAACTATAAATATAAGGGATACGTCTTTTCATTCTCAGCTTATTGCTACCATCTCTGGATTTCCACCATTCCCTTTGAATATGCAGTATACTCTAAAACGCAAACATAAACAGGATGATTCTGAAACTCACTGTTAAAAGACTTAATTGATTGACTTATCATCTGTTGTCAGCATTTCACAGCGTTAATGCAGATAATATCCGGGACACTAAGTTTAGGTTATCAAAACACACTGACGTTTGGCTTCAAACCAACCTACTGTTGATGGGTGCTAAATAACACGTATGGGCCTTAGAAAAGAAGTACAGTGTTATGTCTAGTAAACAAAATAGGATGAACTTTATAACTCCCTGAGATTTGTTTTTGTCCTTATAAAACTGCACAGCATCAGTATTGTTTTTTGATGACGCCACTATAGAAGATAAATATACAGGATTAACAAGATGAGCCTATGAAGACGAGCGCTATAGGAGAGTTCAGTAGGACACTGTTAGACACGGTTAGCTACAGTCAAAGAAACCTTGCTAACGTCAGCTTAGTTGATTCATGTTAAGCTATTTATTTGAAGTTAGCTACCGTTAAGCCTCTGGCAGGGAACACATGGCCGAGCTACCAATGTTAGTTAGATTAATACGTTATTATTTATGATGAGCATTACTGACAAATCGTTTCTATTCATTTGCTACGAGAAAGCTAGAAACCATCGCACCAATGTTGAGGCTACAAGCACACTAGCCGACTCAACACCACAGCCACGAACGGACCTTGACCAATTGGCATAAAGCTGCTTAAGAAAAGACGCCATGATTGGTGCGCTGGCAGGAACCGCCCCTCGGCAGCTCTGATTGGCTGGAGTTTTGGCACAAACGTTCAGACATTTTACAGTGAGCAGATGTGAAAGTTGAGCTCTGCGGAGCTGAGAGCAGAAATGATTTGCGCGCACGTGCGAGTTTTGAAGGTGAAGAGCATGATTGAGCAGGTTTTCCAGTTTTGAGTGAAACCAGAGTGTTTTGTTGAGCAAATCCGAAGGTGTTTACCTGCGCACTTCGTGCTGACAAGCGCGTTCAAGTTCATTAGCTGCGCGCTCAGAGCAGCGCTGTCACTCAAACCGGAACATTCCTCTCTCAAACATCAGGATCTTCTCTCTAACATTTTGGCATAAAACTGACTCCATACTCCTGTGGCTGCGGATCACATTGAAGTCCAATTTTTGTGTTTACCGGCCCCAGGCCTAGGGCAATTTTCCTGGCAGTCGTACCTGAAATTTTTGTTGGTCTATATGACCTTAGCCTTGGCCTTGTGTTTTGCATCATTGTCATGTTGGAACATCCAAGTGCGTCCCGTGTGCAGCTTCCGGGCTGATGAGTGCAAATTTTCCTCCAGTATTTTCTGATAAAATGCTGCATTCATCCTGCCATCAATTTTGACCAAGCTCCCTGTGCCTGTGTAGCTCACGCATCCCCAAAACATCAGCGATCCACCTCCGTGTTTTACAGTAGGGATGGTGTACTTTTCATCATAGGCCTTGTTGACTCCTCTCCAAATGTAGCGTTTATGGTTGTGGCCAAAAAGTTCAATTCACTCCAAATAACTTTGTTCCAGAAATCTTGAGGCTTGTCTCTGAGCTGTTTGGCATATTGTAAGCGGGCTGCTTTGTGGCATTGGCGTAGTAAGGGCTTTCTTCTGGCGACTCGACCATGCAGCACATTTTTCTTCAAGTGCCTCCTTAGTGTGCATCTTGAAACAGCCACACCACTTTTTTTCAGAGAGTCCTGTATGTCAGCTGACGTTATTTGTGGGTTTTTCTTTGTATCCCGAACAATTTTCCTGGCAGTCGTACCTGAAATTTTTGTTGGTCTATATGACCTTAGCCTGGTTTCAACAGAATCTCTCATTTTCCACTTCTTAATTAGAGTCTGAATGCACTGCTAGCATTCTCAATTCCTTGGATATCTTTTTATATCCTTTTCCTGTTTTATAAAGTTCAACTATCTTCTCCCGCAGATCCTTTGATAATTCTTTCCCCACGTCTCATAATCCAACAATGTCAGTGGCAGCACCGGCTGAAACATGCAGGGGTCTGTCAGGAGCCCAGTAACTTACTGACTCTTTATACACACACACTGATTTACAAGCAAACAGGTCACAGGTGAGGATGGTTACCTTTAGTAGCCATTTAAACGTGTGTGTGTGTCAACTTATGTGTATGTTATCATGCCAAAACTTCCAGGGTATGTAAACTTTTGATCAGGGTCATTTGGTAGTTTCTGTTGTCATTATGATTTAAAAAAGGGCAAAAACAATTGTTCGATAATAAATGGCTTGACCCAACTACTAACCATGAATAAAAGAAAAGTTATTGTATTATCATTATTATTCTCTGAAAAAAATATCAAAAAATCATAAATTCTGCCAGGGTATGTAAACTTATGAACACAACTGTGTATTTATATATATATATATATATATATATATATATATATATATATATATATATATATATATATATTTTTTTTTTTTTTTAATTGAAAACCTATTTTTTTCTATTTGTCAAGTCACTGATATGTGTATCATTTATGTATAATTTATATCATTTATATATACTTTAAATATATACTATATCAGATGACGACTGATGTAAGATATTTGCTTTTATGTGTCATCATCCTGTACATCTATTTTTACTAATATTTCAACAGGAATTTTCACTGCGCCTGTGAGAGGAGTCTACCAGTTCAGTTTCTCCACCCATGGCTGGAGTGGAAGAGTTGTACAAGCGCTCTTACAGAAGAATGGACATCACGTAGCTGCAGTATATTCTTATCAAGACCAGCACGTCGTGAATTCC
Source organism: Colossoma macropomum (assembly GCF_904425465.1). Taxonomy (NCBI): domain Eukaryota; kingdom Metazoa; phylum Chordata; class Actinopteri; order Characiformes; family Serrasalmidae; genus Colossoma; species Colossoma macropomum. The sequence continues at coordinate 31,237 of NW_023495493.1, forward strand.
TCTAACGGAGTCTCACTGTTACTGGAAGTAGGAGACGTCGTCTCTATTAAACTCGGGGCCAATGCTTGGATATATGATGATGGGTCTCATTATAGCACCTTCAGTGGTCAAATGCTGTTTTCTGTTTGAGCAGCTCATCATTAAATGTTGAGGAACAAGAGAGTAGAAAATGTTCTCTCTCATTTCCAACTGTTTTATACGATGATTTTTAGTGACTGACAACAGAATGATTTTTAAGAAATATTTTTAGCCAGTGTACCATGCTCCTCTTGTTACAGCTAAAGGCAAAATTGGAATTCACTCATAATCATATGTTAAATTAAATGTTACATTGTTTATGTAACAATTTTCACTTTTGGCAAAGCGCATAATGTCTGTTTTATTTAGCAGTTTTTGACCTCTGAGTAATTCATATTACTAGGAAACGTGAACTGACTTCATAACATTGAGTTTGTAAGCAGTAAAACGTGGTTATGGTGGATTATGTTGACCAAGAACACAAGAGTTAAAAAGTAGCTGATAGAAGTTACTGCACTTCTGTTATCAGAGAGATTTTCCACTTTCAGACTATCATGTGATCAAAGTTGGCTCGTGTTGATGCGGCTCTTCAGTTCCACTAATAAACACCTGCATCACACATGTTCATAAAATAGATACTACAGATGTTATTTATAGTGTTTCCTCCCTGGACAGAGTGTACTAATGATGTAAGAACCCATTTTTGTTTAAACTGAGGGGCTGACAGCTTCATAACTATAGCTAGGATGGTCAGCTAGCTGACAGGCTAAAACATAGCAAGCCTGCTAAACAACTGCATTATAAATATCACAGGCTTGGATGTGATTCACTGTAAAATGGCAGTATAAAAGACTAAATGTCACTTGCATGGCTTACATGCCTCAAATGTCTGTGTTTCAATCAGAGCTGCCTTAGGTAGCATCAGTAATTGCGAGATCATGCCATTTCATAAAATTCTGAAGCAGTGGTGACAAATGTTTTTCCTTTTGTAGCCATAGGTCGACGACAAATGAGGTCATGATGAATTTCAACACGAAAGGGGGGAAGGGCAAGCTTGCCTTCACAAAGCTCTGTCTCTTCACTGTTGTCACAGGTAAAAAGGATATATCCCCAGTGTTCTCTAGTGTCTACTTTGTTGGTTAGTGGCCACCTATTAACAACCTTGCCGCTACCCGCAAGAAACGTCAGATTTTCAGTGCACTGTTTTTAATTTGTTTCTAGAGTAAACATGATGTATATGTGATGAGGCAAATGCATTGCCCATCACCAAAGACTGTGTAATACTTACCTGAATACCTACCTATAATACTCACCTGTTGTCTGTTCCCTAGCAGAGACAGCAAAAAGGAGGCAGAGCAGAGTGAGCTCACTCATGAGTGTGCTGGCAAGCCCACGGCTAGCTCATGGGAGGGGTGATGTCTCCAACCTAGGTCCCAGAAAAGAAAGTGAGACAGGTTAACAAATGTGCACACTGTAATGAAACATCTTTTACCGGTAACATAACGTATTAAGGCCTTATGAAATTAATCATGGTTTTATTTACCCTTGTTTTAACCTATTCTTAGAGGACAGCAGCACCCCTGTGGAGTGGAATGGGTTGGCTCAGGCGATGCAGGGGCGGGGCTATGCCTACAAGAGGTATGGGAGAGGTTTAGTAAGGGAGGCTAGCTCGATGGTACTCACCTCAGACTGAGAGGCAGCTGAGGGAAATGTGAGTAGAGCTGGTCAAAAGTATAGTTCTATGGCCTTGCAGCCTAGGACTAAATATACTTACCTGTACTGCCATTGAGTCAGGTTAATATTTTAACTACCGTTTGTTTTCGTTTGCACAGTTTTTCTTTTGTATGTCTTGCACGTTTGTAAATAAATCACTCACCGTTTGAAAAGAACCACTCAGAGTTGTCGTATCTTCAACCTGCAACTTCATCCTACATACCATTCGGTCACAACCTACCCGGTGTCTCCTCACGGGGTTCGGCGAAGCATCGTCATAGTATAGACGACTTTTCCATTCTTTGATTTAAAACAAAGACAGCTGCTGGCATTCACGTTTTTCTGCCAGAATGTGGACAGTTGCATGCTGTTTGTGAACAGCATTCAAAGTTGAAATCTCCTTAACCTCAGCAGGCCATGGACATTTAACACGTTGTATACATGTAAAGATGTGTTAAACATACATGGCCCCTAAGAATGTATGCCAATAAATGTTTTTGCTTCTTACACTAGTCTATCGTATTCTATATTCCCCATAGATATACATATTCAAATTATTCTTACAGAGAGTGTCCAGAGGACTACAGGTGAAACGGAGGCAAACACTGCGGCAGCTGTTGCCTTCTGCTTGAAGTATGCCCCAGACAGGGTGGGCGGCGGTGGCAGAAAAAAACTTTCTTAAAGGACTTTTTTTGTAAGACTTTTCGGAAGTTCATGTGATAACTGTTAGCTGGTTCCAAAAGGACAGACAGTTTTGTGAATTTTGTGAAATTAATTTTTGTTTTGAATCTACCCTTTTAAAATAATGTAAACAGGTTCTTTAAAAATATTACAATAAAAGGTTAAAAATAGCCTATTGCATTTGTCATTTAATCCAGGAAAACCAGCAAACAATTTTTAGATTCCAGTTTCACTGAGGTTTTATTTTTTTTAACTTTTCTCTGCTTAAAATTAATTCTTTGGGTCTGTGTGACATTGGATCTTGACATCTGTCCAACCTTGTTATGGCATCATCCAAGTTTCTCAGTCACACGACTGTTAAAAGTCTGATGTCATGCCAACAAAACCCAAACTAAACAAATTTCAAAAAGTTTCTATTTAATGTTGGAGGTTGATGTCAATCCAATGTTGGGATTTGACGTAAACCCAATTTTTTATTTCCAACAAAACTTCAACGTCTATTTAATGTTGGACGTTGATGTCAAAGCAATGTTGGGTTTTGACATCAACTCGATTTTCCTTTCCAACCAAAATTCAAGGTCAAATAGTACCTGCTCTGTGGTGGTCCTTGGGGGTCCTGACCACTGAATAACAGGGTAAAAGGAAACTAATACAGTACGCAGAGAAACAGATAAGACTACAATCTGAACTACAAAGTGCTCCTGTTTGATAAGTGGACCTAAAAAAATGACCGTGAGTGTAGAAACCTGAGTGTAGGTATGTGTACCAATTAACACAGACTGTGTGTGTTTATATACATACGCTCACTTGTGGTGTGATAGCTTCTCCCCATCAAGGTCATTTTCTTTAAACCTCAGACTCCATCTGCATTGACTCTTTCCTGCTTTAGTGAAATGGTGCCCCTTCACCAGAGTTAATCTGTACAAAATACATTTTTCACTCAGTGTTATATGAATATACTCTATATGTTACTTAAGTATAATCACATCCTTCTTTTATTATTATTATTATTATTAATATTATTATTATTATATTACCATTACTGTACACTTCCAACTGAGTTCAGAAATCAATATAAATAAGTATGTTTTGAATAAAACATATTTACTTGAAAGAGACCCTTTCAAAGCTTGTAAACAATGATGAAGTTGCAAAGATGTACATGTTTCTCAAAATTCTCTGGTGTTATTTGTGATAAAAATCTCTGGATATATGTTTGTTTGAGTCAGTGTTTGGATTTTAAAGGCTCTGAAAAAAAATGCTTTCCAGGTAAAATTTCAATTGATCAATTAACAGAACACAACTGTATGCACAGTACCAGGACATTTTTACTGTGTACCGCTATTCTGTATGGACAGAGAATTCTCAGCATTTTACACACAGCTCAAGTGTCCCGATGGTTCAGATGAGTTGTATAATAATAGAAATATAGTAGTTGCTGGTTTACTACAGTCATGTGTAGCAGAATTCCAAAGCAACTCCGCTATAACAATGGAAAACATTTTTAATGTTAAGCATATCAACTCATTTACTCAAGCAGAGCCCATGTAGCAGTCTAAGGTTTCTCCAGCACACAAGTTGCTTTTGTGCACATCAACTAAAGAACAAAGTAAAACAAGGTAAAATAGAAAAATTAAAAAAAGCTATTTTCATAAAACAATTTAATTAAATCAGTTAATGTTAAAAATACAGACGCCAAAAAATAAGCTGGATCAAACTATGTTAATGATAACGATTAAAAAATTTTTAGACTTTAGAAATAAAAATGAAGACGCGTTTTTCTTTAAATACCTTTTCCTAAAGAAGTATTATTTCTTTACACATTTGTATTGAGTATGTGTGTATATATATATATATATATATATCACACCCCTTACAAAAAGGAAAAAAGGTTAAAGGACGTAGGATTAGTCACTTTTGTGATAGAGGGTCAAAAGTTTTGTACTTTTTTGTACTGTTTTCAGTCATTCTGAACTCATAGTGTAGATTCTTGCATGCCCCTCTGAAAGCTAACGTGCAGGGCATAAGTAGCATTTAGAGAGGGGGAGGGCACACACTGATTTTGGAACACGATTGGACCATTTTCGAATGAGCTCCAACTGGTATTTGATTTGTTATACCAATGATAACGTGCTCTGAATGGTCAAATCGCGTAGCTGACAGTTGCAGTTACCCTGCCCACGCATATCCGGTGGTCTGGTCCGTCTAACGAGATGGCTGTGTCTGAAGGGAGTGAAATGTATGGAAATGTAAATTTCTGAAGTTTATTTTGCCGAATAAATAACTGGCTAATATAGCTAGTCTCTCTAATGCTAGCTGATGAAACGTTAGCTTTAGCTGATTTTATTGAACGATATGCTCGCAGTATGGTTAACTAGCACCAGTTACATTGAAATTTTAGAGGCATTTTCTTTACAATCATGTGAGAATAAACAAAGAAACTTTTTTTTTCTAATAAATCTTATTTAATGTTCTGCAGCCTTAGCTGTTAGAGTGCTGGATCTAGCCAGCTAAATTAGCTAGCTAGCTGATTGTTATCAAAACATGTTATCAAAAAGTAAATTTATTCTGTTATTGCTGTGGGCCACTGTTAAACTCTTGGGCCTTTCTTGGTCCTGCAGGTCGTTGGTAATTAATACTGGCTGACCTGTTTCTGTGGTGACAGTTCAGCTACTCAGTAAGCGCTAACATTAGCTTATATTATGAACTGATCAGTTGCTATCTAGCCAAGTTAATGGCTTAAATTATTCGCATTAGTAACTTATAATTATAAGAGTCTCACAAAAACCAGAAAGTTTTCAGACATATCAGCCCAGTTTTATCAACCCTACACTGGTTACCAGTTAAATTTCGCATTGATTATAAAATTCTGTTACTGACCTATAAAGCTGTAAACGGACTCGCCTCTCAGTACCTGAGTGAACTTCTCTCTCACTATGAACCATCACGCCTACTTAGATCACAAGGTGCTGCTCACTATTAGTACCTAGAATTAATAAAGTTACATCAGGGGGCGGAGCTTCTCATACAAAGCCCCCCAGCTTTAGAATAATCTTCCTGTTAATGTTCGGGACTCAGACTCAGCCTCAGTGTTTAAGTCTAGGCTAAAAACTTACTTGTATAGTCGAGCCTTTGGTAATTAGTTTTCCCTGTCAGTTCTATACCTGCCAGAGTCTCCGCTGCTCTGCTAACACTGTAATCTGTGATCAGTCACCCATTACAGAACTGACTCTTTGTCTGTTTCCTTTCTCTGCCAAGTTGAACAGCTGCCCATCCTGTGCATCTGATGCTGTTGCCTCTTCTGCCTTCATTGGGTGCCCACTGCTCGCCAGCCTTCTGGACCAGCTTGACCACCACTGAGCTTCATGCTGTACAACGCTGTGTAATCCTCTCCCTCATGAACTGACCCTCCCGATGATGCTGCTGCATAAACTAAAACTAATCAAATTAACCATTGCTCCACCTGTTTTCCCCGTTTTGTACTATAATACTTTATACTAACAATGTTTGCTATCCGTTGTCCACCAGAGGAGGATGGGTTCCCCTTCTGAGTCTTGGTTCCTCTCAAGGTTTCTTCCTCCTGCTCTTAGGGAGTTTTCCTTGCCACTGTCGCCACTGGCGACACTCTTTTTGCTGCTGCAGATATGTCCTCTAGAGAGTTAAAATGGCCTGAGCTCTGTAAACCCAGGGAGGCCATCATGGTGTCCAGTAAAGTGACCATTGAAACCCTTTCTCTGCTCTTGCGTGACTTGTGTTCATCGGTAACCCTCACTGATGGTCTTTGAAGATGTGATATCATACCTCTACCCTTAGATGACTGAGGAGTAGGGGTCCCACGAAGGAAAACAGAGTGTTCAGGTGACACAATGGGACGAGATCTGTCTGGATCTAAAGAAAGTTTGTCCATGTGTGGTTCCTCTAAGCTGTGATCTTGGTCTTTATTTGCCAGAAGTATCCTGTCAACAGTTCCCCCAACATTGGCTGTGTTTACATGCAAAAGTTTTTGCCAATCCGATTGAATACAATCGGATTACAGATTCAGACTGAGGTGTTTATATGCACACTCTGTTCAACAATTTGATGTAAAATCTTCGTTTACATGAGCACTACAAGTAATCCAATGCAAAATGACGCGCATGCGTGGAGTAGCGCTTAGAGTAAACGTTACCATGACAGCGATCATCACGTGAGGTCCAGTCCGCGTGAGATGAGTTTCCAGTTGACGCGCTGGTGTTTTAATTGCTTTAAAATGAGGTCAGATTCAGGAAAACCTGCTTCCCATGTACTTATAAAGGAAGCGTCAAGAGGAAGACGTCGTGTTCTGAGACTCATAAGCTGGACGTCCGTCCCACCGCCCCCTTTTAAAGATCAGAGCAGAAACTTCGTCTCCTCTGCAGACCAGTTTCTGCTCCGCCATGTTGAATGGTATAAACGTTCGCCATGATGCGACGCACATGCGTAGAACATGCTTACACATTTCGATTGGGATGTAATTGGATTCAGGCATTTACATGGCTATTATTCTTCTATTTAACGGATTATTTAGAGGTTTACCCACCTCGTTCAATCGGATAGAAATTGTATTCCGAATGGCCTCAGTCAGACTAGACTATTCCGATTGAGGTGTTTACATGGACGTGTTCTATTCCGATTGAGCTATTAGTCGGATTATTAACGGATTATCAGGCTGCATGTAAACGTGGCTATTGATCTCTAAAGGATCGACCTTAGGTGCTTTCTGCTGATACATTGCAGAAAAATCCCTGTTCCTTACTGTTGTAAGTAGTACACACAGTGTACCACAGAATCTCCTCAGAGACATCAACACCTGATTCCATCCAATCCAAAGGTTCAGCCTGTGTTTCTTTCAAACCATTGGATGATGTTCTAGAATGCAGACGTTCGCAAATTCCATCAATGACGGAATCGACGAGATCAAATGCCTTAACCAAGCATTCGGATGGAGTTGGTTCCACACTGCAATCTCTTTGGCTAGTGTGAGCACGCCGTGAATGTAGAGAACTTACAAGGAAGCTGTTTGAAGACTTGAGTAAGATTTTACTTACTGACAGTTTCATAAGGTTGGGAATTCTATGAAAGGACTCAGCTCTTTTAAGTGCTTTATCAGCCATGCTTTCACTTGCACCACAGGCTGGATCAGAGCTGATATCATCACTGATCAGTGAACTCTGAGAGGACGTTGTCATGTCACCCAGCTCTGATAGTAAACATTCAACAAAAACTGAGACACACATCTTTGGAGGGCAAGACAAATCCGATGCACTCTTGAGTTCTTTGACTTGATACATGGAGTAGACCTCAAGAATCACATCTTTAGCACATTCCTGAAGTTGTGCCTGGTCTTTGGACGTCAGGTTCTCAGCGCTGGGCTCAACAGACAGTGACGAGTTAAGGAGCTCAGCTGACCCACATGAAGATGCCGGGAGCTCAGTCTTTTCCGTCACCTTTCTATGAAGCTCAAGCATGTCAGAATCTTCCTTTTCATCAAGAGCATCAATGACAGACTTTACAACGGCATTCACAATTTCTTTGGTGACTGACTCCAAAGAATGGTTTGAGGATCCTGGTTTCGCAAGAAAAAGTGACCTGGCATCCACATTCAAAACTTCCCAAAGCTTTGGAATGATGACTTTCTGTGATACTGTGGTCAGTCTTCTCAATGTTTGCGGTCATTCTGGTGATTTGGTCACCATCTCATGCATTCCATCTAGCATCACTTGTAGTTGCCTGAAAGATAAAAAAAATGCAGAACAGCCATTTAGTGCTAATGTAACAGAGACAGCGACTTTTTGTGCTAAAATGATCATAAATTTCAACAATTCATCGTTATTGAGTCTTGTAAATTTGACCACCCTAGAGAGAAATGCCTCAGTGCAAAACTGTATATTAACCTAAAACACAGTTTAGTGTGTGGATCTCAGTTCAAATTAAATTATGATGAAGTTCTCCAAATTATCAATCAATCAATCAATCAATCAAT
>NW_023495494.1:0-41419 GCF_904425465.1 Colossoma macropomum
TAGAAAGGCAATACTGTTCAGTGCTAGGCTGCTCTAATTCAAAGATGAGATGTTATTGGAGAAGAGAAAGTAGAGCTGGGCGATATGGCCAAAATGTTATCACGATAAAATTCATATTGTTCGATATCGATACATATCACGATAAATGTCAAATCATTATTTCTGTCAAGTTTGAAGGCTGATTTTTGCTCCTGGGTGGTTAATTGCTGTTTTAAAACTATGCTTTATGGTCAGAACATGACAAACACTCACCAGACAGTGGAACATACACAAATCTGTCAAGGGACAGTGGGAGAAAGTTTCTGGTGAACTGTTTTTATCAGCTGAAAAACACAGCCGCAGTTTTTGTAATTGTCATAATTTAAGAAGAAAACTGATTATTTTAGCTGTCTGGTGACGAATGCTTGGCTATCCCGTTACAAATGCTAAACAAGTGGCCAACAACAGAGCTAAACTGTTTATTTCTCAACAATGTCAACTTAGTGCGTAAACAAACATTAGCTGGCTCAGTACGTCAGTGATGGATCACACTGCTTACTGCCATCACTCCTGACACACATCCTAGGCAGCACATCACAGTGTTTCAGACATCAGCTAACAGACAACTGGATTTCTCTATAGTAGTTTGAGGGGTGACCGAAATATATCTAACACAACAGAGTCCGACTTTTAGCTACGTTTAAACTGAAAGCGGTTCCTATTGTGTCTTGTTTGATCTACAGTATCATCAGTTCACTGTGCTGTGCGAGTGACAGAGCGCTGCTTCAACTTAGCCAGCTGCTAAAAACAGCTAGCCTGGAAGATCGTGCTCTCCTCCCATTCTCCAATGCCTCACAGCTTCCTCAGTTCACTTTTGTTTAAATCAGGGCTGTAACAAACATGAACCCACTTCTTTCTTTCACTTTCGTTTGCTTGGGATGCACTAATACTTAAATATGACGGAGCGTTGTAACAGCGCTTTAGTTGTGTGGAGCAGACGTGATTTAACGCCGGTAAACACTTGTTAAGTTAGAATGTAAGGAAAGAGGTGAGTTCACTCTAAGCCAGTAGAGTTACGCCACTTTATCTTGTCCACTCACACTTGGTCACAGAGAACAGATCGTCGATTGCTCCACTCAAACAGGGAATGTATAACTCCACATTTCAGCCGTTGCTAAAGTATATTTTTAAATTACAATTCCAGCCTACCCAGGAGGATACGGGTGTGTGGGTGGCAAGCCTAGTTCAACAAGTCATGTAGTCGGCACATCATTCAGCCAAGTTTTTAAATAAGCTTATCTTAATAACTTGTGTTAACTTTACACACTTATACTAAGTAACTTATGAACTAGAAATGTGATGGAAAATGCAAATCTGAGTGTAACATTTCCATGTCTAACATTAGAATTAATGGCTCAAAAACGTCTGACATTAAAACCCTGATTGAAACATGTAGTCCGAGTCCTAAATCTGGAGAGGGCCTCAAGGAGTAAAAGAGAAATGGGACATTTTAGAAAATCTCTCAGAATTGCTTATGTATGCAAGAACAAACTGCTCTTAGACCCTTCTATCCCATAACCCCTTATGTAGAGAAGCTAGAAAGAAGAGGGGAAGGTGGCGGGTGTAGGAGCTGTGTGTGTGTGTGTGGTTGTGTGTGGTGTGTATAATATTATATATATATATACTATTTATATATATATATATCTTGTTTCAATAAATTAAGAGGTGCTCTTAGGGAAGTTTTCCTGCCACTGTTGCCAGCTGACTTGCTCATGGGGTTATTGGACCATAGGATTTCTTTCTGTAATGCTGATTTTTCTGTAAAGCTGCTTTGTGACAACACCTGTTGTAAAAAGCGCTATATAAATAAACTTTGCTTTGCTTTGCTCTTCACCGTGTCACATCTGCTTCCAGAATTTGCTGAAATTTATGGAATAGATTCTTCCATCTGTCCATGCCACTCAAACCCAAAGCATAACAGATTCACTCCGTGCTTAACAGTTGGCAAGGTGTTCTTTTCATCAAATGCTACTATTTTTTCCCCTTTAACGACTGTGGCTAAAGAGTTCCATTTTTACTTCACCAGTCCACAGCAATTGCTTCCAAAAGGCCTTTGGTTTATCTAGATGTTATTTTCCAGACTTCTGCACCGATTTTAGTAGTGAGGTTGCAAGAGAAGTTTTCTTCCATTAACTCTAACCCCTAAAATTACTATCTGAAAGTTTTAATGAAATATAGTTCATTAAAAGTTAATGATATACAAACTAACTGTACATTAACATTTGCAAAAAAAGTCATTTTTAAGCAGTTACTTCAGAGTGTTCACTTTTTTTTGCACGTCAAAAAACAACAAAATGTAATTTGCATCCAACTGTACATCAGAATTAAATCATGTGCTAGCTAGCTATCTGAAACAATAGCTTGCGACACTCGATGTCCTTCAAAATCATTAAGCATAACTCTTTGCAACAGCAAACATGTCTGTCACAATTCTGACAAACTCTAACCAACTGCTATAAACACACGCATCTCTTACCTGACGCCTCTGCATGGGTCTAATGATTCCCATAGGGTCGTACTTTAAGCCGAACAACTTGTTAAGCAAGGTATTGTATGAACGGCTGCTCTAGGTAATAGACAGCTCTTACAGGAACAACTAGTCTTTAATTAATGGTGCATTAATAATTCACTTGCTAAGAGTTTTTCATTTTATACAGCGATTTTATATGGACGTAAATAATAATAGGCACTGCTGAATTAACTTAGGTCCTCTTTTGAGACAACTGGCTGCTTAATCAAAACAGCAATTAAGCAAAACAAATGCATCTTTACTTACCAAACTGATGTTGGAGTCAAAGCTCATTTGGATGTATTTCCAATCAAACTCAATGCCTCGAGCTCCCACCCACAAAGGAATGCACCTGTTAATTAACAATATTAATGATGACGTGAGGTAATGATCAAACTACCTGTTATGTAAATGCTTGTGAACTAGGGATGCAATGGTACATTATAATGGTATATTATTGATCTGCTCAGTACGCCCCCTACAGTTCAATATCCACATCTGAACCATGATATTGCGATATGTCTGTCATTTTCCTATCATTTCCAAAACTTGCTTATTGCGCTGCAGACATTCAGATCCACAGAACATCTCTGAAGCCCGTCAGCGCTCTGTACACAAATTCAAGCTGGAGAAAAGAAGGAGAGCTAAAAAAAACATTCTCTCAGCTCCAACACAACAATGGTAAGTGCAATATTTCCAAGTCAACGTGACTCAGCGTGATGGCAGCCAATATTTAGCTACTGGTAAGTTATCTCAACTAATATTACTAGCCTAGCTATTTTTAGCTCGTACCTTTCAGCTCGAAAACAGCAAGTTTGTGAAGAGGTAGTAAACGGATATAATAAGTAATGCTGAAAGCTTTGTTTCATTCTATTTATAAGAGTAGTTTGTAAAAATGAACTTGAACCTATTATTGGTTCTCTCTGCTGGTGTTCTATAGCAGCGCTATGCTACATGACGCTATGCGGCTCATCCGGTGTGCAGTGGCCTTTACAATGTCCTGTCCCTCACACATTTCAGCAGCAAAGTAATTCCCAAACGCTATGAAACATCACAGAGAGAAATTGAAAATAAATTGAAAGACACTAAATAATTCTCTTTATTAATTATTTAAATTAGAGAAGGCAAAGCTCCTACAGGTTGACAAAGCTAAGAAGCACTCAATTTTATTGGATTTCTCCCAATGATTTCATTTGTACAGACAGAAACTAGCCTAGTTAGTCATGCTGCCAATATTTCTGAATGGAATGTTTTATTTGTCTATAGGCAAAATGAAGCTCATTGTTTACAGGGTGATGTTTTGATATTTTTTCTTAGATAAAAAGATACCAAAATCATACCGTTACTATGGCCCAAAAACCATGTTACATACCGAACTGTGGGCCCACTGTACCATCACATTCCTAGTGTTAAACACATCCATGAACATAAACACAAGAACAACAACTATCAGTATAAAATGAAAATGCTTGATTTTTATTGCACACACAATAGCCTAGAAATAAATACATAGCAATAAATAACTGTTTATAGATCAAATCAAGTTTTTCCCGTTTTAATTTTTAATCAAGTAATTTCAAATCAAGTTTTTCCCCTTTTTCAGCGTTCAAAAGCAGACAGAGCTGCTCTAAGGAGTATTAATCACAGTGAGTGATCCACTGTCTTTAGTAATACAGCAGAAGCTAATGGCAATTTAGCAATTAAGTACTATGCCTGGATTATTTGATTTGTTGCTGTACAATAACAAATGAAAGCTGAAATCTAACTGGCTGAGATTTCCTGTTGTGTTACTTCTGCTAGCACACTAAACAGTATGTCAAAAATAGTCCTGGGCCATTAGAAGTGCACTTATTAGTGTAGTCGGTAAAGTACTGAAGTGTGTGATTTGGGACAACAGCTCCGGCAGCTTCAGTGGCTGATTATATCTTTTCTGTGTTGCTCATTAGCTGTCACTAAAACTTTCCAAGCCAAAGTTTAGTGATGCGTTCACATAAAACACAATTGATTAAGAATACTTTTACTGAGGTAAACTGGATGTCAAAATTTTTGTGTGACGTTTGCAAAACATTTATTATCTATAAATATCATTTGAACTTTGGAGATCTGCAGGTTATATAGATCCAGTCCACCAATCAAGCTAATCTTTTCCCCATAGCGTTTTCTTGAGACTGTTAATGCCTGTTATGCTAGCTTCTTTTTTCTTTTCTATATATAAGGACTGAATGTAACTGCTGCACCGTTTAAGGTGGAATAGTTTCTTAATTAAGAACTTTGGCAGTTTTGGAAAGTGTTATTAGCATGTTTTTGTAAAATCTCATACATTTGAATTTTCTGAACTTGATAAATATGCAGATTATACACATTCAATCCACCAATCCTCCTGTAGTATTTTCTGGAGACTGTATCTAAAGTGATCACATATCTTTTCGGCGGTCATTCAGATCTATTTTGCCTGGCCTTCATCTACCGGTAGGGTTGGAGCTGCAGCAACAGTGAGGAGACAAGCTATGTCCGAATTCCAGCCTGCCAACCAAACTGGCAGCGAGGCGTTCTTAATGATGCAATTGAATACTTCCAACGCAGTGCTACCAGTGTTACCCGCCACAGCTACGTGACAGCAGCGTTATTGCTGCGGTCAGGTAACACTGATTTGTCCTACTGTTTCAATGTGAGAAAGCAGTAATTTGGACAAAATATGTGTGCAGTCGCATACGCGTAGTACCTTGACATAACCAACTCAGCTGTGGCCCAGCCCATAGCAGCCACCATTATTTTGTATTCTCCCTTCCCAGCGTTTCTGGACATGACGAGGTGAAGTCCTAGCAGATCTGCCATGTCCACTGTGGCCTTCATGAATTCCTAGGGGATTAAATAATAAATGGAAAAAATGACCAATCATTAGTACAGGTATACATCGTAATTAAACACACTGACATAAATAGTCTGATTTCAAAAATCAACATTAAGGTTATTTGCTCGGGTGTGGTGAATAAACTATGCCAGAATAAAGACACTTCGTAAAAATTTATAGCATCTTCAGTTTCATTTTGCAGTAAGAAAATGAACAGAATATATGTTCTTTTGCAAAGCCAAAAGCTATAGCCACTAATACTGATATATAACTTATCTAGATGTCAGGGAGTCAAATGTACACTCAAACATAATAAAACTAACTATATGCGTGAGTGACTGCCTAACTGAGTGTGCATGGGAAATGCATGTAGGCAGTTTACCCCAACAAAGTCATATACTCCAGCTCCTCCTTCCCAGGTGGGAAAAAATGTGGCAAGAAACAGCATCTGTAAGTGTCAAAACAGTAACACTGATCGTAGTGTCAAGACACACTTTATAGCTTTGCAACATTTATAGCATGCAAGATTACTACTTACTTTGCAAAGCTGTACAAAGAGGTAAGTGGCCCCAGCTTGAACACATCTCCAGAATGCATTGTATTCAGATCTGAAGGACGGAAATATTATGGGTATAATGAATATAATCCTTTTTAAAAATCACAGTTATGGGACACTGAAAAAACTAACCCTTGTAAAACAACTGCACCAATATGAGAATTGCAGGCTGATGCCAAAATCCATTACATATTCATCACACGTATATATGTAACACAGAAATTTATGTTTCTATTGGGCTACAAATGCAAAAGGATGAATAAAACACATTTTATCACAGTAGACCAGCATCACCTGAATGTTCTTTTCTTCTGTACAATGAGTTCAATGAATACATCATGAAGTACTGGTCCAATGTAAATATCTTTCCAGTGCAGATCATTTTGCAACTGTCTGCAGATATCAATATGATTTTGATTTTATGTGCATCCCCACACAAAAGTGTTCTAGACATGTCTGATAAATATGCCTGTGTTTGCAATGATTGTGTACTTAGTAATCAAGAACCTCAGACAATGACAAAAAGCCAAGCATTTTTCTTTGTTCAGGCAGATGACAGTAACTCAAACTGTTGTCTGGAGAGCTGCTTTCATCACGCAGAGCAGCCTATGGTTTGGCATATGGGAATACCATAAGAGGATTATGTCTAAGTTCCTCTCCCACACAAAAGTAGCAGCAATTTCTGTCCGAATAACGTCTTCAGGGGAAATATGACCGACAGGTTTGCCGCTGGGGCAGAACTACCTACAGCACTGAACCTATTTCTTTATTCCGTTAAAGTATACATCCGTATTTCAATACATTACAGGTTTGCAAAAGAGGTGACTTTACTTACAGCCCGCTGCATTTGTATGTGATGAAGTATGGGAAATACGCCAAGGCAAAACAGTTGCCGAAATGGAAAAGCGTCATGGCTTTAAATGGGGCTGAAACGAAGTCCTACAATGTCCAGCGCCCTGAGGGTGAGACAGACAGACGAACAGAGAGAAAGACAGGGAATGAGTAACAGACAGACAGACAGACAGACAGTGTCAGTGTCAGTGTCAAAAGCAGCAGATACGAGCTAACAGGCTAACTAGCGTTAACTGCTCCAGCAAATCCAATTTCTGTTCGCTACAACGTCTTCTCTTTCATTTCACTCTTCTCTTTCATTTCATTTGTATTTCACACTAAAGTCAGAGTCATTAAGGAGTAAAGAACACAGTTAGCACCTAACGTTAGCCTAGCCACAACCAGCCAAGCACACTGGCTAACAGTGACCTCCTCACACGGCGGAAACGCACTGAAATCTACAGAAACTTATAGGTTAGTGGAGAATAATAAAACATCAGTTGGCTAAAGTTCTCCATCTCTAATTAATCAAAAATAAACTGAATTAATTCCGTACCTATTACAGTTAAAGCTGCTGAATGCCGTCAAGCAGAGACGCGGTGCGCATGGAAAAAGCTCCGGGCTTTCTCAACACCACACAAACTATCGTTCCGGTGTTAAGAGTCTTAAGCCGTTTGCAATGATAATAATAATAATAATCATTGCAATAATAATAATAATAATAATAATAATAATAATAATAATAATAATAATAATTGTTATTATTTGATCACCATCTCCTTTGGCTACAACCTTTTTACCTATTCACCCGTACATTACGTTTGATATGTTTATCCCAAGATGATTAACACTTAACGGAGAATTCCATTATATTTTAAAAAATATTTGCACAATCAAACTGTTGAGTCAACAAAGCTATTTAGAGTAGTTTCATGTGAAATGCTTCGTCCTATAGCGAGAATTGTTCACAGTGCTGGTGATAGAAAACAGACGTCTGAAGCATTTAATGCCTCTGAAACCTCCCTCACACAGTCTGTCTGATGCCTGTGAAGTTGTTTAATTAAAGTTTTGTCCATTTTTTAAAAAAACATATTCATAGTGGAGGGATACATGTAAGGTATAGTAAGGTTAAATAGTCTCTGAAGAAAACTCTCTCTCACACACACACACACACACATCATCTAAACCGCTTATCCTTCTGGGTCACGGTGGGGTGCTGGAGCCTATCCCAGCTGTCATTGGGTGGAGGGCAGGATACACCCTGGACAGGTCGCCAGTCCATCACAGGGCCCAAAGAAAACTTGTTTTTATATTTACTACAATTCTTCTGTTATCAACCATTAAACTAGGCACAAATGTTGAAAAAAAATCATTTATTGCAGTACCAGAATGACTTGTGTATGTACACTTTGGGCTTTTTTAAAAAATGCAGATTTATTTCAAACACCAGGTTTCAGTACAGGCTGTCCACGTTGATGCCATGATCTGCAATTTCATTCTGTGTGCAAGTGAGAATAAAACAGTAAAATGTGGATTGTAGATACATTTTACCTCTACAATACATTCATTCACTTTTCAGACCATATACATGGGTATTTCAGTCTGAGAGGCTTTTCCGTCTTTTGTGCAGATTTTCAAAAAAAAAAATGAATGGCTATGAAATAGTAGCACTACCACTGTGTTGGTAAACAGGCTATGAATGTTGATATGTAATTCATGTGGAAAGTTGTAACACCACTGATAGAATCCAAACCCGGGAGACTCGATCTGTTGTCTAGACAGGTGAAGTTTATTTGTTGCGCGCGCAGGTTCCAGACATCCAGCCAGCCCCCCTATACAATGGGCTGTCACACCTTTATAGCTGGACTGATGCCAAGATTAGACCCAGCGTATACAGGACAAGTAACAGGTGTGACAACATGACCATATAAGGAGAAAGACAACAATAGGCAGCCTAAAATACAACTTCAAAGCACACACACACACAACACAGCACATTAACTTCCTTCACCACTTACAAAATCACTAAAATCTGAGATTTTCTAAAACACATTCAACTGCCACTTTAGTTACAAAGTTACGCTACATGTAGAAAATTACAGCGATTACAATTATGTTATTAATTTTAAAATTACTACATGTTTCATGAGCTACACCATTGACACAATCGTTCTGTGACACAAAAGGCTGCCATGATTTGCACCTGTCCACCGTTACATTCTTAGTGGACCTCCATATTTACCACAATCAAGTGTTCTGGACATATCCACCAGTCCTTTCACAGTCACCGCAGGAATACTACTTGAATTCATTCAGCTACCCATGTTAAAGTCAGAACTGTATGGTACTGGTTGTTAGCTTGATGTTGCTAATCTGGAAAAAGCATAATCTTACTTACACTCACTGCATTAGAAACATTTTATCATTGCTTGAAGAATCTATATGAATTTGACAAAGTTGTGGCAAGCTTTCTTATCCCATTTAGATAAAATAAGCCATAGTTTCAACAATTCAGTGCTCTGCACACCTTTCACAGCACTTTACACTCCTAAAAATAAAGGTTCGTAAATGGTATTTGGCTTAGGTGTATAGTTCTAGGAAAAAACTTTAATTGGAATATACACTTTACATTATGTGGAAGTTCTTTCACCATCTTTGCACTCACACATCACATTTACAATAATGGTTCTATAAGGAATCTCTCACTGCAAAGATCTTATGGAACCAAAAGTGGTTCTTTTACCGCATCACTCCAAACATATCTTTTAGGCACCTCTATTTTTAGGAGTACACCTAAATGTGTGCATATGTTTTATTCGAGATCACACAATGTGACTGCATCATCGTAATTGTAAACCCTGATGCCTGGATATAGGGGTTCGGTGAAGGTGGTGTGAAACGTATAGGTGTGGTATGCTCTGTCAGGAGAAATAATAAAATAGGAAAGTGTGCCAGCCTGGCAGTCCAGATAGATCCCCATTCTCTTGGTGGGGTTGGGGGGCATAGATACAACAGTTTCCTTGTTATTGTAACTGACGTAATACCCATAGTCATTAGAGCAGAATAGAATCCAAGATTTGTTATTCATTCCCAGTTTGCAATCTCTCCCACGACCTTTCCTGTTGATCCCTTTGTAAGTCACTCCTATGTAAACAACATTTCCAGTCCACTCAACTTCCCAGTAGAAGCGAGCACCACTCAAGGTTTCTCCGCACAAAACCTCGGCATAGTACTCAAACCGATCTGGGTGGTCAGGGTATGGCTGCTCCCCTTTCGTCATTGTCACCTTCTTGACCCCAGTCAGGGACAGGGTTCTGTGTGCTGTGTTCGGGTCCAGTGTGATTGCACAGGCGTCTGCAGACCAAGCAGCCCAGAACAAAGCACAAGGTAGAAAGGCTAATCAGGCAGATTATAACATTACAGACAATTGTTATAGATATTAAAACGTATGACAGAAAGAAAAAGGGGACCATAATCTCACACAATTCTTCACTAATTTATTACAAAGGTCTGTACAATCCTTTTTGGGTCATTACTATACTCATTAGAACTTCAGTTACTGAAATCAACAGGCCTTGGTCAGCATCAATAGTAAATCCTACCCTCCATGGTGGAAAATCAATGACTTAGAACGCATCATCAGTGTGTGTAACATGGTACAGTGTACAAATGCACTCAAAGGAACCATCTTTTAATACTGCTACTAATAATGTCTTTGGACAGCTAAGCGCAGTTGGAGCAAAAGTGTGCAAATTGTTTAATTTTGGATAAAAACAAGCAGAGTAAACTTCATATAAAAACTGGTGATTTTTTATGTTTGTTTTGAAGAAATGGACCATATACATTGAAACATCATTAAACTAAGATAATACCATGGTTATCATACTTTTAACTGAGAAAATACTCACATTTGTGGGTTTCTTTGGTCGCTTGTGCAGCCATCTTGCCGTTTTCTGTCATAACACTGTTTGGAGTGACTCTGAAAAACCTCTGTTTGAAGGGCCATGTAGTCCTAACACTTCACCCTACTCCTCTACTGCAACAAAAATTGGGACACCCTACCCCTAAGCGTGAACGCACAAAACTGAAGGGTAAGGGCTAAATGAGTTTTGTAAAAAATCAAGCCACTCATTTAGTGTCCAGGAATTTGACAGGGCTGAGGTGGCAACCCTAAGGTAGCAGGAAGGCCATCCTACATACCCAGAGACAGCAAGACCCATTATGCTCTCTTGGACTTCCAATCACAGATGACTGAGGCATCGTCATTGAAATCGTAACTGACCAAGAGCTGTCATTTCAGAATTTATTAGTAGTTGTAGTCACTAACATTTTTAGATTAATATTAATATTTTATATTTCTTCCCATGACTAAAATTCAAGTAATAACTTGAATTCAAGCAAGCTAGGATTTCACTAACAGATAGCACACTTACATTTCTTGAGTCCTGGTTTGTTCCTGCATTCTCCACCATGTTCCACACTGTAAGAAGAGCAGGAAAGCCATATCTATGTGATTTTTTTTTGCTTTTACAAGAAACCACTTTACAGGAATAGTTCTACAATACCATTTCCAAAAAGGCTGGGACACTGTGCAGAATGTAAATAAAAATAGAATGCAATGATATGCAAATCATGTAAACTTGTTTTTAAAGGAAAATACTACAAAGACAACATATTAGATGTTGAAACTGAGTAATTGTGTTGTTTTTTGAAAAATATATGCCCATTTTGGATTTGATAACAACAACATGTTCCGAAAAAGTTGGGACAGGGGCATGTTTACCACTGGGCGGCATCACCTCTTCTATTAACAACACTGAGGAGGACCATTTGCTATAGTTTTGAAAGTGAAATGTTTTCTTGTTGTTGCTTGATATTGTGATTTCAGCTGTCACAGTTTGGGGTCTCCTTTTTGTATTTTTCATTTCATAATGCGCCAAATGTTATCAGTGGTGACAGGTCTGGACTGCAGGCAGGCCAATTTAGCACCAAGACTCTTGTACATTAGAGGCATGCTGTTGTAATACATGCAGAATGTGGTTTGTCATTGTCTTGCTGAAATAATCAAGGCCTTCCCTGAAAAAGACGTCATCTGGATGGCAGCATATGTTGCCAAAAATGTACATATTGTTCAGCATTAACGGTGCCTTCACAGATGTGCACGTCACCCATGCCATGTGCATTAATGTAATGCACCCCTATACCATCATGAATACTGGCTTTTGAACTGTGCACTGATAACAAGCTGAGTGATCTTTAGCCTGGAGGACACAGTGTCCATGATTTCCAAAAAGAATTTCAAATGTTGATTCTTTTGACCACAGGACACTTTTCCACTTCACCTCAGACCATTTTAAATGAGCTCGGGCCCAGAGAAAGTGGCAGCATTTCTGGGTCCTGTTTATATATGGTTTCTTCTTTGCGTTTTAGAGTTTTAATTTGCATTTGTGGATGCAGTGATGAACTGTTTTCACAGACAGTGTTTTTCAGAAATGTTTCTGAGCTCATGCAGTGACTTCCACTACAGAATCATGTCTGTTTTTAATGCAGTGCCGCCTGAGGGCGTGTTACTGAACCGTTGCAAATTAACCACCAGGTTTTTACAATACACAACTCTACCAGCCTTTTGTTGCCCCTGTCCCAACTTTTTTGGAGCGTGTTGTTGGCATCAAATTCAAAATGGGCATATATTTAACAATACAATTTCTCAATTTCATCATGTGACATGTTGTCTTTGTACTATTTTCAGTGAAATACAGGGTTTAAATGATTTGCAGATTATGGCATTTTTTTTTTTGGAAATGGGGTCATACTTTCCTTCAAGCCCTCAGCAAAAATGCTGTTAAGACACTTCTCAATACGTAACTGCTAAGAAGTATGACCCAAAGCCATCAATGCATTTATATTTTAGTGCATCTCAGGCTTGTCTTAAAAATTGTGATTGTAAAATATCCTTGTTGGTTAAGATTTTGAGCCATAGGCCACTGGTTTGGCTAAGCTGCTGAAGCTGCTAAGAAAGACATTTCTAATAGGTTTTCAAGGTTTACATTATGCCAACTTGGAGCTGAGCTGTAACCACTGAATTATCTCTATGGTGCCATTAGCCACTGTAACATCATCAGCATCTATCAAGATATTTCATTATTCTTTGCATGTGAGTGGGAACTCAATGCTGATGCTATTAGAACAGCATTTATCTGTCAGATTACAACAGCACAGACTACAACACAGTAATGGTGATTCCAGCAGCTCAACACAGAGTCACAACATTTCACACAGAACCAACACTGTCCTAGTTCATCTGATAAGAAAATCACAGGGGTAAATATTTGATTAAATTACTTAAATCTGAGTTGATTTCATGCTTACCCTGCAGAAAGAGGTAAAGCATGGTGTTCAAGATCATGTGAACACAAGACCAAGAATGCTGGAAATAAGCTCTGTGTGAGCATATGTTTCGAGGTGCAGGTTTGATGGTAACTGGTAGTTCTAAAAAGCCTTTAAGAGCTACAAAAAGAACTGTTTTCTTTAATTCCATTACTTTAGAAGCTTCTTTTAGAGGAACATGTAAGAATGCATGAGCACTACACACTTAATATTTATTCTGCTCACCTCAATTTCTCCAATTTACAGTGTGGATCATCCTGTATAGTGGACAGCTGTCTCACTCCAGACTCTCCCAGGTGATTGTAGCTGAGGTCAAGCTCTTTTAGCTGTGACTGATTTGAGCTCAAAGCTAAACTTAGAGCAGAACAGCCTTCTTCTGTAACACAACATCCCGAAAGACTGATAAAAGAAATGATTAGACTTCATTCATAAAGGACTTATATGTAATATGGCTGATATTGTAGTTTAGATGATTACCCAAGTCTCTGCAGTGTGCACCGTGGATCCTTAAGACCAGCACAAAGTAGCTTCACACCTGAATCCTGCAGATCATTGTCTCTCAGCTCTAGTTCTCTCAAGCAGAAGTTGGAACTCAAGACTGAGGCTAGATCCGAACAGCACTTGTCTGTGAGATTACACCAGCGCAGACTACAAAAAAGAACACAAATAAATTATGTAATCGTTGATCCTTGCACTCATGTTCATCTATATTCCATGTTCATTTATATCAATTTGGAGTAACAGTTGTAAACCAAAAGGTGGCATTTCCTTCTTATTAACTAAACATTAAAATTTTAGTAGTTAATAAACATTTTATTAACTATGCAAACTATATATATATATATATATATATATATGTATATATATATATACTCCTGATCAAAATCTTAAGACCAGTTAAAAAATTGAAAGAATTTTCACTTTGCACTATTGGATCTTAAGAAGGTTCTAAGTAGAACTTCACAATGCTAAAAGAAGAAATAGGAGCAAGAGACAAAAGATTTTGAGCAGCCAATTTATTAAAAACAACAAGTTAACTGAAATAGGCTGTTCATCAGCTGATCAAAAGTTTAAGACCACGGCCTTTAAAAGCCAAAATCTGCGCGAAATTTGGATTCCAATTCATTTTTTGTCAAGAATTCATACTGGCAAGACTTCCTAATGGCAAAAGCAAAAAAGCTCACTGACTTTGAACGTGGTAGGATTGTTGAGCTGCATAAGCAAGGCCTCTCACAACGTGCCATCGCTGCTGAGGTTGGACGCAGTAAGACAGTCATTTTGCATTTTTTAAAAGATCCTGAGGCTTATGGAACAAAAAAGTCAAGTGGCAGACCCAAAAACATTTCACCGGCACTGAGCCGCAGGATCCGATTGGCTGTTCGTCAAGACACGGGCCGATCCTCGACCCAAATTAAGGCCATTACTGGTGCTGACTGCAGCTCAATAACCATCAGACAGCATCTGCGAGGGAAGGGCTTCAGAAACAAAAAACGTCTTCAAAGGCCACGTCTCCTTCAACGCCACAAAATTGCCCGTTTGGACTTTGCAAGGGAGCACCAAACATGGGACACTGAAAGGTGGAAGAAAGTTTTATTCTCTGATGAGAAAAAATTTAACCTTGATGGTCCTGATGGCTTCCAACGTTACTGGCATGACAAGGAAATCCCACCTGAGATGTTTTCTACACGGCACAGTGGGGGGGGGGCACCATCATGATTTGGGGTGCTTTTTCCTTCAATGGAACAATGGAGCTTCAAGT
Source organism: Colossoma macropomum (assembly GCF_904425465.1). Lineage (NCBI taxonomy): Eukaryota > Metazoa > Chordata > Actinopteri > Characiformes > Serrasalmidae > Colossoma > Colossoma macropomum. Next base: position 14,933 of record NW_023495494.1, read on the forward strand.
CGTACAGGGGCATCAAACAGCAGCTGGCTATGTGGAGATGTTGCAGCGGGCATCCCTGATGACGGAGGGCCCTCTTCTGTGTGGTAATGACTGGGTTTTTCAACAGGACAATGCTGCAGTTCACAATGCCCGACTGACAAAAAGGACTTCTTCCAGGAGAATAACGTCACTCTTTTGGACCATCCTGCATGTTCCCCAGATCTAAATCCGATTGAGAACATTTGGGGATGGATGGCAAGGGAAGTTTACAAAAATGGACATCAGTTCCAGACAGTGGATGCCCTTCGGGAAGCCATCTTCAACACCTGGAGCAACATTCCCACTAGCCTCCTGGAAAAACTTGCATCAAGCATGCCTAAACGATTGTTTGAAGTGATCAACCATAATGATGGACCAACTCACTACTGAGTCCTTTTTTTGACATTTCAATTTTTGTTTTTTGGGGGGGTTTTGGGTTTTTTTGAGACATGGTCTTAAACTTTTGATCAGCTGATGAACAGCCTATTTCAGTTAACTTGTTGTTTTTAATAAATTGGCTGCTCAAAATCTTTTGTCTCTTGCTATTTCTTCTTTTAGCATTGTGAAGCTCTACTTAGAACCTTCTTAAGATCCAATAGTGCAAAGTGAAAATTCTTGCAATTTTTAACTGGTCTTAAGATTTTGATCAGGAGTGTATATATATATACATATATATATATATATATATATATATATATATATATATATATATATATATACACACACACACACACTGGAGATCAAAATTAGAGAACAACACACCATTTCCTAAATGTCAAGGTCACTGTGTAGTCTTATGTGAATTTGTCCTAACAGGAGTAAAAGAGCAGTATTCTAAGCTTATTTCATGAGTCATATATATTCTAAAGCACAGTAAAAAAAAACTTAAATGAGATAATTGAAAAAGAACACTGATCAAATTTAGAGAACACTTTCAGATACCTGCAAGTTATTGGTGTTAATCTGGCACCTGGTGCTAATTTCCTTAATTATCTGACAAACCCTATTTAACCGGCAGCCTAACTTCCAGTTTTCACTGACTTTGCAAGATGGTGAGCCGTTCCAAAGTGACTGAAACCCTCCAGCAGCAGGTTGTCCAGATGAAGGCCAAAGGGGTGACCCTATCAGCCATAGCAAGAGAAGTTGGTCGTTCCAAGTCTGTGATTTCTAGAGTATTGCATCCTTACAACATCACAAACTCATTCAAGTCCACCAAGAAGGCTGGTCGCCCACAAAAGACAAACGCAAGAGAGGACAGGATAATGGGGAGAATCTCCATGGGTAATCGGTTTAACACTGCAGCTGGAATTGCTCACCGGTCCAGCACTGAACAGGGTAAGGAACTGTCTCATCATACAGTGGCTTGACGTTTAAGAGCATTTGGACTGAAAGCCCACTCTGCAGTGACCAAACCTCTCATTAGCAGAAAGAATCAAAAGACTAACCTTTGCTGAGGAGCATGTTGTGCGGTCAGAGGAGAAGTGGTCCAGAGTTCACTTTAGTGATGAAAGCAAGATTAATTTATTTGGGTCAGATGTTCATCGACAAACTGGGGAAAGACTGAACCCAAAGTGTGTAAAGAAGTCAGTGAAAGGTGGAAGAGCAAGTGTCATGGTTTGGGGAATGTTTTTGGCAGCAGGAGTTGGACCTCTCATACAGCTACATGGCAGAGTGGATGCAAGTGTGTATCAGAACCTTCTTCAACAACACGTGGTTTCTTTCAGCCAGCAATTTTCATGCAGGACAGTGCCCCCTGTCACACAGCAAAATGGGTAAAGCAGTTCCTTGAAACTGAAAACACTGAAACAATTAAATGGTCAGCCCAGAGGTCTGATACCCAATAGAAAACCTCTGGAAAATCCTTGGTGACAAAGTTATGGCCAAGAAACCCACAACAGTCACCGAATTGTGGAAGAGACTGCAAGAAGAGTGGACCAAAATCACACCAGAGCAGTGTGAGAGACTAGTGATGTCCTGTGGCCACAGATGTGCTGAAGTCATTCAAAGCAACGGCCTGTACAGCTCCTACTGATTGGTGACTGTTGTAATCTTCAGAAAATTTAGCTGTAATCTTTCTCTGTGCTACAGTCATTGCTGTTCTATAATTTTGATCATTGTGTTTTCTGCAAAATAAAGGTTTTATGTTGAAGTACCTTGGTTATTTTGTAAAACACTGTTCTAGTGGCATGGTATACCCCTTACAAAAAATCCTTCAAATGTTGACCAATGAAGATTACATTATTTTAAAAAAAGTGTTTTTGATCTCCAGTGTGTGTGTGTGTGTGTGTGTGTGTGTATGTATGTATGTATGTATATATATATATATATATATATATATATATATATATATATATATATATATATATATATATATATATACACACACATTGACACATACATATATAAAATGCAAACCCTGTAATTCATTTTTTGTTTGGACTGCTTGTAATGTTGCTGGCTAAATCAGTCTACTTCCAGTAGCTGCTTAGTTTAGGCTACAGCCTCTGTAGTCCACTAGATTAGTGATTAGATGAGAAATTAAAGCTGTACTGTGTTACCTACTCATAACATACTACAGCTAGCATGAGAAAGTTCACTGTTAACTAGCAAATTAATGGCACAGTATCGTGTAGCTAGCTTTATTAAGTAATCAGAAGGTACATCAGACGGCATTTTGGGGTTTTGGTAGAGACAGGCTTTTATAACGTATATTTAATGTGTGCTTTTTCAGTTATCAGTGAGGACAAAGATGCATTAGACATAAGCAGAGAGAGAGAAAGAGAGAGTGAGAGAGAGAGAGAGAGGTAAATGAAAACAAATAGAATCGAAACTAGAATTGAATTTAGTGTAGGTTTTAAAATGTATTTTCAGCTTAAATAAACAGGGTATTTGGAGTCAGTTTATGAAATAACGGAGGGATATAGAGGGAACAAATGAAAAGAAAAGGTACATGACAGTTATGGATGGGTAAAAAAGGAGTAATGATTTGGTAAAAAAAAAAACCCGAAGGAAGAAGCTATTACTCATCTTTGGCAGTTATTTAATTCACTATGAGATGTAGGTCACATTTCTGCCTAATTACGGCCCTGTATATGTATGTATATATATATATATATATATATATATATATATATATATATATGTCTGTGCGTATATATATATATATATATATATATATATATATATACACACACACACACATTGTTAGGAATTTGGTAATTGTTTAATCTGGTTACTATATTTACACATAGGTTTGACATTTCGAATTGGAATCTAAAGAAACAAGCAAGGAATCCATAAAGAACTTTTTAAAGAGTGATTCCTCTGATTTTTAAAACATTCATGCACAATTATCATTGAGACAAACCTGTTCAAAGAGCTTGATATGGAATTAGACAGCTAAGGTAGAGATTTGTAGAGAAAATCACTGACACAATTCTTCAAAGTGGTGGTGATATTAACAAAAGGTCAGGGGCCATATTACAGAAACCTATCTTTTTGTCTTAACTTAAGATCTGACAGGTCAATACAACATTTTTCACACATTCGTATTACAGAAGCAAATCTAATCTTAATTAAGAATCTTATCTTATCTTACAGCATCTTTTCTTAGTTAGGAAATCTTAACTTACTCATTTGAAGTTTCATTTCCAAACACTTTAGCTGAGCGCACTAACGTTATTCCTCCTAATAAACACTCGTTTAGCTCTGTCTCACCGTTTTGAATGTAGAAAAATGTAGCATCTTTATGCTGGTTATAGTGAACTGTGCTGCCTGACACTGCATAAAACAATAGAAACAGATGGTTAAACAGAAGTTAAGATGCTCTGGGGTTTATCTTAAAGTTAAGAAAATGTCTAGGATATTTTGGCAATTTAGGATGTTTCTGTAACACCGTTTTCCTATCTGAAAATATGATTATAGACTTAATAACTGTTGTTCTGTAATGGCTTCTGTCCTAACTTAAGTCTTAACTGAAGTTGCCATGACAACAAAGAAGACAAAATATGATCCCAGATGTCTACAACACAAATACAAGCACTGTATTTTCCATCAAAATTTTATATGAAATGTTGGTAAGGGTAATAAATTTGTAAATTCAACAATCATTTTTTGACACTATTTTTGCCTTACAACTACCTACATGTACCTCTCTGTCAGAAATGTTTTTTTAAAAATCTGTTATAGGCCAAAACATTATCACAACACTATCGTAAAACAAAGTCATCAAGCAATGTATTCATGTAATAGCATTCTGTAAAGAAGATTTTAAAAGCATTTGCTTTGCTTCAGCTATCTGGTTCCTGTCACCACCACTGTGATCAATTCTGGCTGTAGAGCAACACATTTCACTTCAAACCAATCTGAATGACTTTGTTTACATCTTAGCAGTTAGATTACACACAACTGTTGAGAATTTGAGTTACTATTTAAAGAGAGGTTCTACAAAGAAGCTTTTTGAAAAGCTGCTGTGAAGAACCATTAAAATTATTTTGACTGTTTTGAGATCTTCATAGAACCAAAACTTGTTCTTTGTGGCACAAACCAAAGAAGAACCATCAAGATCCTTCAGGAAAAGTAATTCCTTTGTGGAATCACTCCAAAAAACATTTTGGGTCCACTTAGCAGTTTTTAAGAGCATCCACAAGCAAGATCATATTAATAGAATATTTACCTTAGTTTTTCAAGTTTGCAGTTCAGGTTCTTAAGTCCAGCACAGAGCAGTTCCGCACCTGAATCTCCAATATAATTGTTGCTGAGATCCAGCTCTTTTAGGTGTGAAGTTGCTGATTGCAGGACAGAGGCCAGAGTTTCACATGTCTCTTCTGGAATACTGACATCAGCAAGTCTAAAGATGAACAAACCATTATTAAGTGATCATATAGTGTTTTCATCTGCTTTGGAATACACAAAATAATATTATGCACAGAGCAATTTTTTATTAACTGGTCAGCTGCAAAAGTAATATTTTGATTCTATACTGACTGAATATCCTTCCAACCTTATACTCTTCAGTTTGCAGTCCGGATTTATCAGTGTAGCGCTTAAAAGTTTTACTCCAGAATGGTCAAGGATGTTGTAGCTGAGATCAAGTTTCTCCAGCTTGCAGTTTGCATGTGTTAGTCCTTCACAAAGGTTCTTCACCCCTGAGTCTCCCAGCTTATTGTAGCTGAGATCCAGCTCTCTTAGAGATGAGCTGGGTGACTGCAGAGCAGCGGCCAAAGCTTCACAAGACTCATGCGTCAGGTCACATCTGTCCAACCTATAGAATAATAGGGTCAATATGGTCTGCTTCTGAAGGAATATTCTCCTTTTATGCAGTGTGTTATAGCTCCTTTTTAGTGTTTGATGTTTTCTATGAAGATATTTAGTTGTCTGCTGACAATTAGCTTTGAATGAACAGTCTTTTGAGCTTACCCAAGTTTCTCTAGTTTACAGCAGAAGCTTATTAGTCCAGCAGAAAGCAGCTTCACTCCAGAATCTCTCATGTTGTTGCAGCCAAGGTCTAGTTCTTTCAGGTTTGAGTTTGCAGACTGTAAAACTGAGGCCATCAGTTCACAAGATCGGTCTGAGAAGTTAGTGCCAGACAAACTACAAACAGAAAAAGGGAAAAATCTGAAGTCATTTAAAAACAGTAGGTTGAGTAAGCTTGTAAATAACATAGATATAGATCATATACAGTAGCAACAGTGGTTGTATATGTGTATTGTCAACTACTGTTCTATAAATTAATTTGCCAATAAATGACATACATCACATGATTCTTCAATATCTCTTTTCTGTAAATACTTTTCAGTGCATCAAAATAAAATTCATTTTAGGCATTTATGTCTCCTAAAGTCTACAAAAATGCCAGACAGTGTTACCATCCACTTATATATGTAAATTGGGTAAACTACTATAAAAACTAATTTGGTTATATAGAATACTAAATTAAAGTTTGGCATGGTCTTATGTTTAAAACCTTTAATATTATAACAGTTTATTAAACGTATTAAAAGTATTTAACTAATTGCAAAACTTTTGTACATACATTCAGATTTCCTTAAATGTACTGCACCATAACCTACAACAAAGGACTTTAATATAACCTTGAGATAAAGGACAAACGTTTATACAGATGTCCAAGTTTGTACACATCTTCAGTAAGGGTTTTCAGTAAGTATTAAAATTAAACATTTTTAGTTATGTGTGGTTTTACCACCTGACATTTTTTAGATGGTAAAAATTATCATCTTGTTGAAAAAAAAAAGAATTTTTGCCATTTTAATGCTATGTAACAAATGTCATTACATCTCTTTTAAATATTTTTTCCATTTATCTTTAATCATGTTTTAATCTATAATTCAAAATTACTATAATTTGAAAGTCCCTTATTCGTAATAGACCTATATGACAAAGATTAATATACTTTTAATTAGAAAAGCACTGAAATCCCCTTCAATTATTATGTTTATTTAAATTTAAATACAAACCCGAGTATCTGCAGTTTACAGTGTGGACTCATCAGGCAGTCACAAAGCAGCTTCACTCCTATGTGTTCTAGCTCGTTGTGGCTGAGATTCAGTTTCTCTAGTTTACAATGTGGATGTAAGAGCCCAGCACAGAGAAGCTTGATCCCTAAATCACCCAGATTGTTGAAGCTGAGGTCCAGTTCTGTCAGGTGTGAGTTGGATGATTGTAGAACTGAAGCTAGAGTTTCACATGATTCATCTGTGAGGTTCACCCCAGCAAGACTGTGGATGGTTAGAATTCAGTTAAAATACAATAGATCACAGAGACGACCTATAACGCTATTTGTAGTAGAATTTTTTCCTGATTATGCATAATATTGGTTTACAATATATCATAAAAGATGTTATATTTCGTTGTACATAATAACCCTCAATAATTATTTGATGGTATAATATTGAGTAGATAATAAAAGCTTACATAGCTTTTCTTGAAGTCCTGACAACTGGCAACAACCTCCGATACCCTTCAAGGGATGTGTTGCACATTTTCAGGTCAAATTCGTTCATCACATCCTCTGAAGTTAGTAGCACATAAGCCAGAGCAGAGCACTGGTCAGGTTTGAGCTCTGTCTCGGAGTGCCTGCCTGATTTCAAGAAACTCTGGATTTCTTCCACCAAAGAGTTGTAATTCAATTCATTCAGACAGTGGAACAGATTGATGGTCCTTTCTGCTGAGAACTCATTTTTGATCTTCTCCTTAATGTAGTCCACAGTTTCCTCAAAGCTTTCCACACAACTTTTTGACAGTAGATCTCTCAAAAGAACCTGATTGGACTCAAGTGAGAGTCCAAGAAGAAAGCGAAGGAAAAGGTCAAAGTGTCCATTCTCACTCTGTAAGGCTCTGTCCACAGCACTCTTGTGCAAATCTGACATCTTCACTGCACTACTCTGACACTCTGGGTCTTGACTCAGTATGTTAATGTTGCCATTCACAAATTTGAGCTGCACGTACACTGCAGCAAGATGCTCCTGAATGCTCAGGTGCACAAAGCTGAAGACTTTCTTCCGGTACAATCCAAAATCTTCTTTGAAAATTTCCGTGCAAATTGTAGAGTACTCGGATGCTTTGCTGACATCAATTCCACATTCAGTTAGATCTTTTTCATAGAAAATCAGATTTCCCTTCTCCAGCTGCAGAAACGCTAGCTTCCCCAGTTTTGTGATCATCTCCTTGTCCAATTCCATCAGGTCTATGTTATCCTGAATCAGTCTATGGTACTTCTTGTTCTTCAAATACGTTTGAATGAGAAGGAAGTGGGTGTACATCTGAGTCAGAGTTTTAGGCACTTCTTCACAGTCTGGTTTATCTAACATTTTCTCCAGAACTGTGGCAGATATCCAACAGAAGACTGGAATATGGCACATAATGTGGAGGCTCCGTGAAGACTTTATGTGTGCAACAATTTTGTCAGCAAGGCCTTCATCATTGAACCTCTTCCGGAAGTACTTCTCCTTCTCAGAGTCATTAAATCCTCTGACCTCTGTAACCTGGTCAACACAATCAGGTGGGATCTGACTGACCGCTGCTGGTCGGGAGGTAATCCAGAGAAGAGCAGAGGGAAGTATATTCCCCTGAATGAGATTTGTTAGCAGCTCATCCACAGAGGTTTTCTTTGTCAGGTCACAGCACATTTCATTGTTCTTGAAATCAAGAGGAAGTCGGCACTCATCCAGGCCATCGAAGATAAACACAGTCTTTACTTCCTCACTCCTAATAGTCTGTAGTTCTTCGAATTCTGGAAAGTACTGGTGAAGAAGTTGAATTAAGCTATATTTGTCATTTCCCTTTAAATTCAGATCACGAAAAGGGAGTGGAAACATGAAGTGGATGTCTTGATTTGCCTTCCCTTCTGCCCAGTCCAGGATGAATTTGTGTACAGAGACTGTTTTCCCAATCCCAGCGATGCCCTTCGTTAGCACAGTTCTGATGCGTTTTCTCTGTCCAGGCAAAGGTTTGAAGATGTCGTTGTATTTTATCGCGTTCTCTCGAATGCCTTTGTTCTTTGATGCTTCCTCGATCAATCTGACTTCATGTTCTTTGTTGACACCTCCACTCTCTCCTTCTGTGATCAGTAGTTCTGTGAAGATCTCATTTAAAAGGACTTTATTCCCTTGTAGAGCATTTCCCTCATGTATGCACTCAAATTTAGATTTAAGATGATCTTGTAGTTTAGACTTTAGATGATTCTGTACATTCTTAAGGTGCTTCCCTGCAGAAAGAATATTTCATTCAGTAATAGTAGATGACACGAGTTCATCCCTCGTGTAACTTCAATGGGAATTCTAACAATCTCTCAAAATTCCTGCATATATATTTTACGATGTAAACAATGTCATTCAGAGTCGTTTGATGTGAAACATGCATTCTAGGGAAATTTATGGAGAAATCTTTCTGTACAGCGGAGGTGCTGTCTGAAACCTTTAATGCCTCTAAAAACTATCTCAGAAATCTATTACACAATCTTGTTTTACAATAGTTTTGAGATAAGCTGTTGGCCTTAAACAGATTTTTAATACATATATGGTGGGGAGATCATACAGGGCATTTCCTGCATGTATCCCCCCTACATTAGTACATTTGGACATAAAATAAAATGGCTACGTTTACATTGTAGACATCACGAACCCTGGTTCCTATCACCATTGTAAAGGAAAGTCTGTACACTTCTCTAGAATGTACCATTTCATATTCCACTCTGAATGACTTTCTTCATATTTTAATAATCGAACTGAGCAGAAAATTTGGAATTTCTCTTTAAATCCTTCACAGAACATCTATCTGCACTTTTTGGTTCAGATGTAGAAATAAACCTGAAAAGCGATATGTTTAAATATCTTGCTAATTTAGCCAGGGCTATTTAGATGATAACACTGTTATTTTGCTGTGATTTCAAAAAACAAACCCATTTGATGTATCTGTTATTTTCTCTTTCTACAAAACTGCAAATGCTCTGCTTTCCTAAACTTTAGTGCTTTATTTTTATCTAGTCAGGCCGTCACATCTCAAAGATATCAAACACAATCACACAAAGATACTGAAGATTTTCTCCTACCTTTCTCCAGCATGAACTTTAAGGCTATCTTTAGAGCAGCCTCTGAGCCAAAGCTCTCCAGAACAAGTTCAGATACTTTGTGGACTTCCTGAGCCTCCTGAGGAGACTCAAAGCATTCGGGGTAATCTTGACACAGATAATTCAGAAACTCATTCTTGTCTATGTTGTTCAGTGTTTGCTCAAGTAAAGACACTGTGTTGAGCTCCTGGAGGACCTGTAACCAAAAAACACAGCAGCAAAAAAGAATGATTAAAGAGGCACTCTGGCCAAACTGAAAAATTTTATCTGCTTTAAAAATGCCTACTCGTGACCTACAGCAGTGCTGCAGTAATATCTAGAATGCTTTACCAGTCTACAGACTAGGAATCCAGGGACGTGGGAAGTGCTGAGGGCATGGCAGAACCCCCAGATTTCAGGGTTTCAGGGAACTTGAATGTAGTAAAGAGCTATATCTGCTTGTTTTAGAATGGAGTTTCTATTTTTACATTTTATTCATGTACTTTAAATACACTGTTAATTTAACCATGTAACCGTGAGCCGAACTGCTTCTCTCACCCCCTGCTGGCCATTTGGGGCATACAGCTACAGAGCTGTAGGTCATTTCTGAGCCCAAAAGCGATTGTTTTTTAAACAAAAAAACATGTAATGATGTCCCTTTGAATATGTTCCTTTTTTATCAACTGTGATATCTTCCACTCTGTGCGCAATTGAGTGTGTGACTACGAAAGTGACACAACTAGTCATCAATAATCTGATTGGACACCACTTAGCTTACTGCATAAAGTCTGGCCCGAATCAGATAAAGCAGAAAAGGGTGTGCATCAGCGGTCTGATGTGTTAGTTATGAGAATATTGTCGTCTCTTGCCATGTTATGCTGGGACATGTGCCATGACTCTGTTTGATGTAAATTATTACTAGTATTATGCATGATATTCCCGTTAAAGTCATGTAAATACTGCTTAAAATTTCAGAAACCCAACTTAAAACACCTTCCCGCGTCCCTGAAAAAAACCCTCCTTCTGATGGTGTATCTAGAAAACCGGAAGAACTTTTGAAAACCTACAATGGTGCAGATACTTAAGGGAGAGCTGTTTAATTTTTTTATCACTTCTGTAATAATTAGCTTCTATGATCATTGATTCTTTTTTCGCATTTGTTATTATTTCTTTGGCCAGAAAACAGCTTCTTGTGAGTCTATGTTGTCTGAGAGATAACATGATACTGTAAAAGAGAAACAGACCACCTCATCACTTAACAAAAAGCATTACACTGTTAAAGGTGATTTGTGTGGCATTTTAAGCATAGTTGCCTATTTCAGAGCTTTTTTTTTGTTTCTGCTAATTAAATTATCAGATTAGCATACAGAAAGTTATACTACGAAGCTAACACTAGAACAGTGAGGCTAATTTTGCTGACAAAAACTGAAAGTTCATAGTCACTATCTTTCAATACAACCCTAAAAGTTCTCTGAACCCACTCAAACTGGTGGAAAATTGTGTAAAGTAGATTTTCACCGAACCTTTTCTTTAAAGCTAGAATGATAGCTTGATGGAAAATGTATTGTTGTGCTGCACACCACAAAAACAGTCATTCATAATTCATCATTCACATCAAACATTTTTAAAAAGTAAAATAAATGCAAAAGCAGCACTTTGCAGCACAGTGCATGCAAATTTCAGCTACTGACTGGACCACGGCATTCATTCAGAATGGTAACAAATCACACAGAATTGACATGATATGTTCTTCTGCATCCAATGAATTAGTAAGTCTTGAAACTGGTCTTCAAAATATGCGGTACACCATCAAGGGCACCAACTTGGGTTAATTGTTGGGGGGAACTTTTTTAGAAAGTAGACGAGGAGCCGCACATACCACAGCAAAATACAGGAAAATAAGCAATAGAAATCTATGAAAATGAAACAAAAAACTAAAAAAATATATTAAAAATGCAAATTCTTTAATTTATAATTGAAATTAACTAGTTAAACTTCTCATCCTGCAAACAGTTTTTGCTTGAAACTATTGCCCAATCACAAGACAGAATGCTGTCAAGGATAAACAGATGTACCATGCACTTTTAAGAGTCATATATTGTTGAGCAAAGGGGTTGAATTGACTGTTTATCAGTTTGAATAAAGGATATCTTTAGAACTTCACTGTAGCTCCACTCAGCATCACAAACGGCGTATATGTGAATAACCCATGTCTGCAAGCTGTAGCAGTCACGCAGCTGCGTCTTTGAGGAATACCCCTTAATTAGTTCTTGGGGATGGGGGGATTACAACCTAATGTATCAACTCATAGTTGGCACCTACGTGTACCATATAAAACATACAATGCCTGTATTACTACACAATATTTCTTGAATCTAAGCCGTTGATCTCTTACCCTGGCTCTTATCGTGTAACTTTTCTTGTGGCCTCTGTGTGTCAGAGTTGCGCACTGTTTACAGATCAGGGTCTGGTCTGTCTTGCAGAACACTTCCATTGGCATGTCGTGCTCTGGGCAGAGTCTGTCCTCCTGGTGACCAGTGGGGTCTGGCAGGGTGTATCCCTGTGGTGCTGTAACTGAGGTTGGCCAACTTTCCTCACTCTTCTTTTCTCCCTGCTTAAAGTTTGCCAGTGGGTCCAATGACATGTTACTCTTCATAGAGATATAGCTAGGTGTGGGTGATTGGGGTCTCCCTGTTTCAGTACTATAACCAAAACACACAGAAAGACCTCATTAACTATCACATTTTTCAATGAAATTATCACAGCCTTTCTAATACAGTTGATCTCCTTTCAATTTATTCTACACATCACTTTTCAGATTTCAAAAAAGCTGAAGTGAGTGTTCAAACAACATAGTTTGAACCCCCTGCTGTGAAAACAACATTTCTCCACAAAGACGTCAACTTCCAAATACAAAGACTAAGAGTTCCCTTCTGGTTTTATAAATCATGCAAATTTCCACTGAAATACATTCTATCAATGTTGGTGAAGAAAAGAAATGTATCATCCAAATGAGGAGACTCCAAAACAATTGGAACATGTACTTTATTGTTATTGTTAAAAGCGTTTATTCCCGCCCATCAACCAAGGCCTCTTATACGCAGACTCTTAATAAAGATGCTAACTGTTAAGTGCTTCAATTAAAAAGAGCTAATTTTTACGCTTAGTAGTTTTTAAAGAAACAACAAAATATCGGACTGGTATTGGTTTCAGCCGATGCTCGAGGGTTATTAGTAATAATATCTGAAAATAAAAACGGTTGTTGTCTGTAATCTGTAACAATACCCATTGTAATAGTATGACAATGGAAACATTTCACTATGATCTGTAACTTCTTAACTGAAACTGAAGTTTTTATGGTGTTGCCCATTGAATCTGTTTGTGCTTCTAAAGCCTTTTTAATGTAGGTACACACACCCACACCCATATAGTAATATTTTTAGTAAACAAAGGAGGGTACACAGAATATGACCTGTAGATCAATACAGGGAAAGTCTCTTAGTGCTGGCAACTGTTGAAATTTGTTTTAGCAAACAAAGTAAATTTATAACTATTGAAACAATTTTCAAGTTTGATATTATTTTTGTCTTACACCTTGGCATTGCTAACCTTTGTCCAGTGCTCGTTTGTCCCTGGCAAAACTTGTCCTGCCAGTCCATGGATGCCTCATTCTTCATGGACGCAAAGCTAGGAACAGGTGAAGCCGGTTTTTCTGGCTAAAACAAAAATAAACAGCTTGTCAAAATATGTTCCATGAAAAATAAGCACTGCTTGCATGTGAGTTCAAACTATCTAAACCTGGCTTGAGGAGACAGTTTTATTTTTTCAGTGGCAATGCCAGAGTGGGTAATCGGGGGTCAGGAGAATTCCCAGTGGGCCGGAGTTCTGAGGAATTGTGGCAATGTACTGTAGCACATATTTATAGGTAGCTCCACACATAAAACCTCTAGGTAGGATATTTTAATAGCTTAAATCACCACATCAAAAAATCTTGCCAGTATTAAAACTACAAGACTTTAGTCACCAGAAGAGGATGGGTTCCCCTATTTGAGTCTGGTTCCTCTCAAGGTTTCTTCCTCCTGTTGAGGGAGTTTTTCCTTGCCACTGTCGCCAAGGCTTGCTCACTGGGGGCGTGGACCCAGATTCTTGTAAAAGGCACTATATAAATAAATTTGACTTGACTTGACTAGTCAGCTTATTCACCAGCTTGTCGTTTGAATTTTCCCGTTCCACCTTAAATGTTGCCGCAGTTATTATGCAGAATTTAAGGTGGAACAGGAAAATTCAAACGAAAGTTGGCTAATGTCCTCATCAGAAAATGTTACCAGCATTAAAAGAATAATTAGTATATTTTGATAGCCTATATTAGCTTATCAGCAGGGTGTGTAGTGATATTAAGCTGAGTCTGTACTGAAGTAAACACACGAGACAAATACTTTCAGACACAAAACAACATTCAGCACAGTTTTTGTTGTGCTCAGAGAAGATGCTGTGAGCTTTACATACACTCACCTGTATCTTGAGAGGGTTAGAAAGCATTATTAACCTCTGTCTGTATATTGCTCATTTCTGTTTTTACTATTTCATCCAATTAAAATATTTTAGTTTTACTTCTTGTAAGAGGTTTTTATTAGACGTGAAGAGACATTCAGAATAATACACCATTGTTAATCTACAAAAAAGGTTTACTTACGCATTCAAATGGAATAAAACCATACATAAATACACTATACTGTGAGATATATATATATATATATATATATATATATACCAAAATCATCAGTAATCTTAATTATACTATGATATAATCTCTACCAGGACACACATTGTAGCAAAATACTTGCTGTAGTAGCATGAAAATGACATTATTTCACAATGATCTAAAACTGAAAAGGTTAAATTTAGGTGGTGTAGGCTTTGTATTCTTCTAAAGCCTTTTAATGAGGCACATGCCCACACCCACAAAGCAATGCTTATCAGTAAACAAAAGAGTCTACAGGACTGAGAGAGTATGAGTAATAGATAAAGACAGGAACAGTTTTTTTTAGACAGTACTCACAGCTGTAAAAGTTTTATTTAGCAAATATGGAAAATGATACCTATTAAAAATCTTTTGAGTAAACTATCACTATTAAATTTGCACTGCAGACCTTTTCCCCAGTGCTCGTTTGTCCTTGGCAGTCCATGGATGCATCACTCTTCATGGACAACAAGAAACAAACAGCCTATTAACATCTGTCGCATGAAAAATAAGCATTTTTGTAGGCAGGGTCCAACTATTTGGCCTGAGGAGGTAAGAAATGTTATTTTCTTGGTCGTACCAAAACACATAGTAGAAAGGTACCAGGCAGTGCACATTTCAATATAGAAAACTTGTATAAAGATTATGTGTCTGTACAATAAATTAAAGTGGTAGCCTACACAAACTGTCCACTCATTTTGGCCAGTCATACATCTTTGTCATTTGATTATTAGAGTGTGCCTCTAGCTCCTGCGGCACCTGCGAAAAATGTAGTACATGCAGATGGCTCCAGTTTACTTCATTTGCAAGCAAACTTAAAAATGTGATATAAATGTATTTACACCGATCAGGCATAACATTATGACAACCTCCTTGTTTCTACGCTCATTGTCCATTTTATCAGCTCCACTCATTATATAGGTGCACTTTGTAGTTCTACAATTACAGACTGTAGTCCATCTGTTTCTCTGCATACTTTGTTAGCCCCCTTTCACCCTGTTCTTCAGTGGTTAGGACCCCCATGGACCCTCATAGAGCAGGTACTATTTGGGTGGTGGGTCATTCACAGCACTGCTGTAACACTGACGTGGTGGTGGTGTTGTTTGCTGTGTGTGTTGTGCTGGTCTGAGTGGATCAGACACAGCAGTGCTGCTGGAGTTTTTCAACACTGTGTCCACTCACTGTCCACTCTATTAGACACTCCT
Source organism: Colossoma macropomum (assembly GCF_904425465.1). Taxonomy (NCBI): domain Eukaryota; kingdom Metazoa; phylum Chordata; class Actinopteri; order Characiformes; family Serrasalmidae; genus Colossoma; species Colossoma macropomum. The sequence goes on from NW_023495494.1 coordinate 30,462, forward strand.
ACCTTGTCAGTCCACTTTGCAGATGTAAAGTCAGAGACGATAGCTCATCTGCTGCTGCACAGTTTGTGCTGGTCATCCTCTAGTCCTTCATCAGTGGTCACAGGACGCTGCCCACAGGACGCTGTTGGCTGGATATTTTTGGTTGGTGGACTATTCTCAGTCCAGCAGTGACACTGAGGTGTTTAAAAACTCCAGCAGCACTGCTGTGTCTGATCCACTCAGACCAGCACAACACACACAGCAAACAACACCACCACCACGTCAGTGTTACAGCAGTGCTGTGAATGACCCACCACCCAAATAGTACCTGCTCTATGAGGGTCCATGGGGGTCCTAACCACTGAAGAACAGGGTGAAAGGGGGCTAACAAAGTATGCAGAGAAACAGATGGACTACAGTCTGTAACTGTAGAACTACAAAGTGCACCTATATAGTAAGTGGAGCTGATAAAATGGACAATGAGCATAGAAACAAGGAGGTGGTCATAATGATATGCCTGATTGGTGTATATGATGCATTTAGGGATTTTAGAGATCTAATTACATTTTGCTGATAATATTGAAGAACGTTTGAAGAAGTCTTGTGATGGGTAGATCACTTTTTTATATACCACTTTGTTTGATTTAGTTGTTTGCAAAGTCTCTGTTGTATTTACTGATTTCTGAGGCGTGGTTTCGTTTATATTATTTTCCTGTTTTGACTTTGGCTTTGTCTTTCTGGTTTTCGAATATGTCTTTTCTTTTTGCTTTGCCTGCCTGCATATCAACCCCTGCCAGTTCTATGGACTACGAGTGCTGGACCACACCAAACAAAGCCACCAACCTACATGCCTCCTATATCGCACCCAGACTTCATAGCAACATAAAATTAATTAATTACTGTAATTTGGAAAGACTTTTTTTTTGCAAATTGTATTGTAAGTTACTGTAAAATTGCCATTCAAGCGTCTGCAATTTGTGAAACATGACCATTTTACTAGCATTTACTATACATGCACATCACTGTGAATTCAGATAAATTACCGATAAATCATAAGTTACTCGTTCATATTCCTTGATTAATGTCACTTACAGATATTTAAAGTATGCCTGTTTATGACAATTTATTTACAATTAATTTATTAGTCAATGAATAGTTAAGAACTATTTTAGAAAATACTGTATTACTACAATACATAAATACATTCACATCACACTTCTAAGCATACCTTTAAATTATATGTATCTGTTTAGTAAAGCATTATTAACTGCTTGCTAATAGTTCATTAAGTGTTAAGAAGCAGACCTTAAAATAAAGTGTTCCCAAAATGTGAAATCACTGTGGAAAATGGGCAATCTATTAGATATGCTCATGTACTTGCATTATTTGAACCCCAAACAACAAGTAAATGAAGCGAATCAAACTTTGGGGTGAATGTATCGTTATACCCGATAGCAAGACTGTGAATATCTAAGCAGTACTTCTTAAAAAGTGGACGTTTAGGCTGGTAGTGTGTTAAAGAGGTGAAGTAGTGTCTTAGTGCTGTCACACTTCTTGCAGAGTTTATCTCACATAGAAGGATTCTAAAGTTATCTATCTATATTAGGAAAAAAGTCAAAGCAGTGCAGTACGAATGCCCTCCATCTCTCCTTCGTCTGTCTTAAATGATCTAGCTGCATCATGGCTGGGGAAAGCCATGAGCTATTAGAATAAGGGGAGAAACAGGGAGTCAAGGACGAGAGAAAATAACAGATAACTTACCATCTCAACCACTGTTGAGGTTCTTCTGGGCCTTTTTGCAAAATCATCTTCAACGTCCTCTTCCTGCTTTGATTCTTGCCTGTTCATACTTTTCTGTAAGACAGTCATTCACTTTCAGATGATTAAATGTCTCTGATCTTCAACTTTTTCAATAAAGCAGGTATAGGTTTACATGTAAAAAAAAAGAGATTCTGCGTAATGTGAATATGGTCCGTTTCCGAGTCAGAGTTGTTCACAGTGGTATTGACGGGTACTAGAGGTCTCAGACATTCAATAGCTCTAAACGTTTCCTCACAGAAAGTTATTACATGAAATAGCCATTAAGACCCTTCCTGATGCCTGAGACATTGTTTTATGACAAATTGTAAATTATTTTTTAATGCAGTCATAGTGAATCGGATGCGCGCAGAGCATGGTAAGGCAATATAGTGCCCAATGACTCATTTATGATAGATTTAAAACTATTTTACCATTATCAACACCATAATAAAAACTCAAAAGACGTGTAGGTTCACTGCTGGTTTTGGACAGTAAATAAAATGAAAAAATGAAAAAATTTAAAGAAATCCAAATCAGTGAGTTCCTCTATGTCACAGATTCCCCCTTTCTCCTTCTGAGTGTGTCTTTTTCTTCCCCTCTATGGTGGCCATGCGCCTTTTGTTTTCTTGTGCCATGTGCTTTTGTTGTTTTTGTTTTGTGTCTCCTCGCTGGTCCTGCCCCCTTGTTATCTGCTCCATCTGTCTTTGCTCCGCCCCTCATTAGTCCCAGGTGTTTCTCATTTCCCCTCAGTGTATTTATACCCCTGTGTTTGGGCAGTCTCTGTCTTGCATTGTGGATGTATGCTGTAACTTGTAGGTGTCTTTGTTATGGACTTGTCTGTTCTTCCAAGCTTCTGCTTTTCAGTTTCCGGACTCAGTTAACTCTACTTTGAATAAAAGCAACTCGCATTTGCATCCTGCCTCCTTGCCTCCACTGTTACAGAATGTAAGATCACACAGGGAAGCAGTGAGTTTGCAGGAGCTTATTAAGGAGAATGAGGTCAGACTTCAGGAGGGTTACCATCTGCTTCATTGGCTTCAGTTGTTCCCTGGTAAGGACGGCGCTGCGGCCCAGCCCGCAGCCGAGGATGGCGCCTTTGAGTTCCTTGGACTGCCGGTAGCCTCCATATCTCCAGACCTGCCCATGGCCTCAGTGTCTCCAGCCCCTATGTTCCCAGTTCCTGCACCCTGGGCCCCCTCCTATGCTGACCTTTCAGCATCCAGTGACAGCCTCTCAGTGTCCTGCTCCTGCAACCTTTCCCCAGCTCACTGTTCAAGTACCATTCTCCTCACCTTTCCAGTTCCCTGCTCAGTTGGCCACCCAGTTCCTTTGCCCACATGAATGTCTTAATTCTGTGTTCCCCATGTCTGTCCCGTCTCTGGTCCATAGTTTTGTTTGTCTGTCACCATGTATATATCTGTACTAGTTTCCACAAGTGTTCCTGTTCATACGTCTGGTTGTATAGTACCTGTTCCTGTCAATGCCCCTGTCCCTACCCCAGTAACCCTGTCTGTCCCTGTCTCCTTGTCTGTTAATTCAGACTCCTGTTTTGCCATTTGTCCAGCCTTCCTTCCTGTATCTCCTGTTCTCTCTCCACTTTTGTCTTCAGTCTTGTCTTGTGTTCTGTCTCCTGTCCTGCCTCCTGTTTTGTCTCCCTCCACTTCTAATGTCTCGTGTCTTGTCCTTTGTCCCATCCCCTGTCCAATCCCATGCTCAGTCTACTGTCCAGTATCCCCTTCAGCCATTTGTCCAGTCTCATGTCCTGTCTTGACAAGTTTCCTGTCCGTTCCCCTGTCCAGTTTCCTGTGTATTCTTGTCTAGTTTCCTGTCTGTTTCGTAGTTGTCCCGTTCATGGTTTAGTATATGATCCCAGTCTGGTGTTCTGTCCCCTGTTAGTTCCTATGTGTCCCGGTCCCTCCTCCCTGGCTCCCACTTTTATGGCCTTTGTTATTCGCACCTCGGGAGCTGTGCATTAGTAGGGGGGTTCTGTCATGGATTCCCCCTTTGTCCCTATGAGTGTCTGTTTCTTCCCCTCTATGGTGGCCATTTCCCTTTGTTTTCTTGTGCCATGTGCTTTTGCTGTTGTCTCCTCCCTGCTCCTGCCCTCTTGTTATCTGCTCTACCTGTCTTTGCTCTGTCCCTCATTAGTCCAAGGTGTTTCTCATTTCCCCTCAATGTATTTGTACCCCTGTGTTTGTTCAGTCTCTGTCTTGCATTGTGGGTATTGTGATATCAAATTGATGTGCAGTAGCTTTAGCTCGCATGTAGCAATATTATTAGGAAGACTCTTTAACAACCTTGTAATTCAAAGGATTCAGTAATGCTGAAGAGAAAAATGTACACAGGACAAAACGTAACAGGTTCTGAACATTTTTATGATGCACGACTACAGTGGTCTATGCTAGCATCTAACTGCCAAAAACCTGTTTGCGATACAAAAAAGGAAAGATACAGGTAAGTTTTCTTTTTGTTTTCTAAGTGAAATAAATCCTACTTTCTAAAACTCACCTGTATGTTTCCTTTTTTTCTACAGCAAACAGGATTTGGGCAGCAGGACGCCAACATTACTGCTACTGAGTGCTGACTGGTTGGCAAGTGAAGCAACAAATTGGCTGTTCGTGCTCAGACGTCATGAGGGCACATGAGGCGCTGTATTAAACTCGTAGAGCTCGGGTTTTTAAAAAACTATGTAGTGTTAATGTTTTATGCTGTTCTGTGTTCAGGAAATGATTGTATTCTTTTACATTTAAAATGTTCAAGCATTTATGGACTGATTTTGCTCAAATGCTCCATCTTAAACCCATTCATTTTGGACTCACTCGGGAGCGCCCTCTAGCTTCTCCTCTCTACAAGTTCCCTGGCCAGGATCCCTTTAAATATCATTATTATAGAGTAGTAACTTAATATTTCAAACGTTTTATTGTGTTTTTAATGTTAATTCAGTACAGACTCATCTTATTTTAACACCTGATAAGGTGATGTCCTAACTATTCTTTTAATGCTGGTAACGTTTTCTGTAACCATTTAGGCTATACATTTTCTGACAGGATAATTTGGGCCATTAAAATACCCTATCTACAGTTTTATGTACGGTGCTACCTAAAAAATGCGGTACGGTAGGACATTTTGACACGGTACAATTCGTCAGAACACCGGCTCTAGATACATAGAGTAAAAACAATTAACTAGGTATGCAATATTAGCTATAGGTAAAACGTAATGCAGACATTCTAGAAGGAATGATCAACTATATCAAATATGTCAAACTCGAATATCAGTGGAGCCCAGTACTCACTTGGAGGTGTTTGCCACAAACGCATACAGAACGAAAGAGAAACTGATATTTCCTAGATGGCCGCCTGAACAACGACCTGTCTGTTAGTCTTTCCCAACAAACATCATGCAGGTAGAGTGAGAAGCCTGACGTTTGACCATTTATCAGCCGAGTTTAAAAATTAATCATAAGTCGTGACATTGCTAACTGACGGAGTTTGAAAAACTGGCAGTCGAAAGAGGAGCCGAAAGAGGAGCCGAAAGAGCCAAGACGAATTGTAAGGCCCAATCCCATTTCTTCTTTTTACCCCTACCCCTTGTTTTCGAGTGTCACCCTAACCCCTTGGAACTGAGTTACAAGGGGTAGTGGTTAAAAACTTGCCCTACGAAATGGGACAACCCTCAAATTAAACAAAAAAACATCGCTTCATTAACAACCTAACGTTAGCGCTGCTCTGCAGGTGACCCAGCGCGTCTTCGGTGATAGCAGAGACGGGAGAAGTTCAGCTCCTCTCTGCTGGGCTTTAGTTACATTTAGAGCATCAAATGCCTTCAAAGAGGGGGATAAGACAATCATTTATCCCCCACTCCAATTCTTTGGTGATACGAAGCTGAAGTCATCTATCCGCTAGCTTCTTGTTCGAATTTTCCCGTTCCACCTTAAATGGTGCAGCAGTTACATTCTGGCGTCAATACTGCCGGACTATTTAAGGTGGAACGGGAAAATTAACTAGCCACTGAGAAATTAGCATGCTATTAGCGATTTTTTTGTGCTTGTTATGAAGAAAATGATAACAATACATTGAAACGACATTAAGCTAAGATAATACAATGGTTATCGTAATTTTTAACAGAGAAAATTCTCACATTTGTGGATTTCTTTGGTCGCTCGCGCAGCCATCTTGCCGGTTTGTCTTTTTTTCTCATAACACTCCGTTTGGAGTGAGTCTCTGAAAAACCTCCGTTTGGAGGGCCATGTAGCCCTAACACTTCGCCGCACCCCTCTATCTCAACAAAAATTGGGACACCCTTACCCTAGACCTGAACGCGCAAACCAGATGGCTAAGGGCTAAGTGGTAGGGGCAAGGGGTGAAATGGGATTGGGCCTACGACTTACTGAAAAGAGCTGGAACGCCCATCACTACAATCTCAAATCCCTGCTCCCTATCTAGTGCACTAGCGAACCTACATAAGTTAGGAAACGATGACTTTTACGCCCAAATAGTGCACTAAATGTTATATCGGGAGTCAGTTAGCCCATCGCTGAATACAAATGACTTTCTATTAGACATACAATGCGCTATTTGTGTGCAGAAGCTGTTATTTCGTGACTGACACAGTGCACTACATAGGGAATACGGCCATTTGAGATTCAGCCAACAGCCGATATTGTCGCTTTGGTTAAGCAATGCTGCCATCTAGTGTTCAATTTGATGCACTGAGAACTATAAGGAACTGAACATGCAGGTATGATTTGGGTCAAACTCTTCATCTCATTTAATTCACTTATGTTAAAAGACCCCACAGTATACTTATAGAGCCCACCAATTTAATTATAATCATCATCATCATCGTCGTCGTCGTCGTCATCATGCTCAGTAAACGAGGTAGCATTTTTTTTTCTAAAATCCTAAATTTGTTCTTTTATTTATTTATGTATTTCTACAGATTTAAAGTAGATGAAGGGTCTAAGTCGTTAGGTTATAACCGCGTCATGTTTGTCGTGTTGTTGTGTATCATCTTACCGTACTGTCTCACAGTCGACTAACAAATGCGGCCAGTTTCGAGATTATTTCCTGTTAGCTCAATCCAGCGGGTACAGTCCAGTTGAAAAACAAACCATCCAGTCTCTGACTCTGTAAACCTCTTCATAAGAGGCTAAAAACCAGCTCGCAGATAATAACTCAGGCAGCACTGAAGGCTAACGCCGATCTATTGACCTTTTTAAATGGAGGCCATCGCAGTTTCGTTTTGAAGAAGGAGGAGCGAGAGAAGAAGAAAGCGAAATAAGTGTTGAGTTGACGATAACGTTGCCTAACAACCAACAGTCTTTGAGGGGTCGGTGTTCTGACGAATTGTGCTACCTTGTCGAAATGTCTAACTGTACCGCACATTTTAGATAGCGCTCTACATAAAACTATAGGAAGGCCTTAATTATCCTATCAGGAAATACTGAAATCTATAGGTGGGATAATTTGATAACCTAAATCTCCTTATCAGAAAACGTTACTAACAATAAAAGAACTGGGTATCAGGGAGTAAATAATAATATTAAATTGAGTCAGTATTGAATTAACATTTAAAACACAATAAAAACGTCAAGTTTCTGCTGTAGTACTGATACGCGCATCCTCAGTAAGACCACTCGATGGGTAGGTATATGTGTATATATATATATATATATATATATATATATATATATATATGGGTCATTCTACAGAAACGTCCATTTTTGTGTCCTTAGCGTTTAGAGATATATTACACTTAAAAACATGTTAGGGTTACAATTTATTTATATTTAAAAATAAGGCAATAAGTTATTTTAACAATTACACCTTCTTGAGCCTCAATTTAGCAATATTGTTTTTTAAATCAATTATCTAGAATTCCAAGCACCGCAAATGCTAAATAAATATGATAAAATATATAATGAAAGTTCCCCAGGAGTCGTGTCACTGGTGTTACCGCGTAACAAAAAATCTCTTATTTTGAAATAAAAATCACACTGATGACATCACTCGACTTCCTTTTACCTGTTTTCTGAGGATTTATGAAGAAAAGCACATGGTGAGTCCACTGTGTCTTTCAGTTATCAGAGATTTTCTCATTTAGCTCATGATTTTATATGAAGCTTTTAGCTGAAGTCACTGGTGTGACCGACTTTATTCTTAGGTAATTATGAAAAATACAATGCAAATGAATTAAATTACATATTTTAGTGGATACCTTTCCTATATGTAACACCAATGAGGATTGGTAACACCCGTGACTCCCATGGAGAGAGAGAAAAGTGGATGTTTCTGTAGAATGACCCATATACCCATGTATGTGTGTGTGTGTGTGTGTGTATATATATATATATATATATATATATATATATAATATATATATATATATATATATATAAATAACAGGCATAAATATGAGTTAATAATTTATTAGCACTGTTCAATAAAGTAATAGGTCTTAAATTATCTAAATATCTAGAATCCTTTCCAGGTTTTGGAATCAGAACAATAAGTCCTTGTTTAACTGTAGGTGGAAGTGCAATGCGCTCAGGTATTTCTTTAAAATCACTGTAAATTAAGTCTCTTAAAAAGTTTCTATAGAAATTTGCTGTTAGACCATCAACTCCTGCTCATTCCTGCCGATAAGGATTCTACAGCTTCTAGCTCATCCAAAGAGATTGCATGATCACAAACTCTGCATCAAACCAGTGATTGATTTTTAATATGTTCAAAAATATTGTTTGGAGTAACTGAAGAGAAGGATGTGGAACATAGTTTTGATAAATATCTATTAAATAGCTATTAATTTAGGATTCAAACATTCCTGTCCATTAATAAGAAGTGACCTGAGGGCATTTCTCACGTCTTTTTTTTTCAGACTACAAAAAATAAGAGGAGCTCCATTCCCCTTCCACAGTTCACGAGATCTAATAAAAGCACTTTTGGTTTTATTGGTTATTGATCAAGTTTTGGCTGAAGGTCAATAAGTTTGGTTAATCTCATTGATGAATTGAAATTCCTCTACTTTCCTTCTAAACAGTACCTGTTCACTAAATGATGTAGAGAACTCAGGAACCCTTCACTGATGGAAGAAACTAGACCAGAGGTCTCTAACAGGCGGACCGCGGCCCGAGTCCGGACCCAGACGCTGTCCTATGCGGACCTGAACCTATAACTGATAAACCATGGAGAATTATTTAATTTCGACAGGGTGGTCCTATTTTAATAGGCGTAGCTTTTCTAGCCTTTATGGTACGGCTTTAGCTTCCTGGGAAACTCACAGACCAATCGCATGCATTGCAAATATCACACATGACGCTACTCAGCCAATCAGATCTGTGCATTACGATGAGCACTGAGAATCAAGTGAGTGATGTACATACAGGGGAGGGACGAGGCGAGAAACAGCAGTCAGAGAAGAAAGTGAGTCAGAGGGATGTTATTTCACATGACATGCTGTAAAATGAGAAACTGACAATAAATGTTGTTGAAATATTCAGTTGTTGACTGCATAAGATGTTGATATACCTACCAGGCTACTTCAGTAAACAGTCTATGGCACTGAATCATGATGCAGGTTAGACGTTGTGATGTTCCGGACCTTTGCTTGACCTTAATGAATTTTAACTAAATACCCCTGAACTCGGTTCAAAAATTTTAGAAATCAGTGTCTTTATTCCCTTACAAAATGAGTTATGTTGTAAAAGATTGGAGTTAAATTTCCAATTTTCTTCTGTTCTTCTGATTTCAGTTTCTTGCTAATAACACAGTGATCCATCCAAAGAGCTAGGGAAATAGAAGAGTTAGACTCAAGATGCACAATAGAAACTTATTCTTACTCAATCCTTGATCTATATGAGGCATCAGGTTTAAACCAAGATTGTTGCACCAAATTAGGATTTGTGACACGCCATGAATTAGCTAGGTTAAGACTGTGACAAAAATGAACTAAAACAGAATTATACTGGTGTGAATTTAATTTGGAAGGAGATCTGTATAGCCACTCATTCCAGACCACACTAAAGTCTCTACCAAGTACTGAAAAATCAGATGGACAAATATGTTTTAAGTTCTCTACAACAGAGCAGATTTGGGAAAAAATATTTCATTTTTTTGCCAAATTGTTATTCCCATAAACATTCCCCAAAATCGAAATTGTGCCCTCCAACTCTAAGACTAGTATTAGCCAGTGGCCTCCATTGTTCGTCCTATTTGTAAACACTTTACCAGAAAGGTTATTAAAGAAATCAGTCTGTAAGTTTTTCTATAGTTGACCACTTCACAACAGACCACTTTGTATCACTCCGTTTACATCTCAAGGACTGAATTATCAAGAAATTTTGAAAAAACTATGGAATTCCTCTTTAACTTTGGTGAATTTCTATTTTTTTATGATTTTTACTTTGCTGCATAATTTGAGCTCAACAGCTGTCCTTTACATTGTGTGAAAATGTCATGATGATTGGACCAATAGAAATGCTCCAGAATCCCTTGGAATAAAATCCCTTTCCATTAACTTACATTGAAAGTACACAGCATTGTTGCTCTTTCCTCTCCTATAAAGTTACTATTTTGGAGATACAACAAAATGCTAGTGAACTTGGTTGATGCGTCCACTAGATGTCACCCAATTATCATTTAGACAAACTCATAGGAAACGTCTGCAGTAGGGTGAAGTATTGAGCTGTGTTAGGTTTCTGAGAATTTAAAACTGTGTCTAAAAAAATAATCATTGGCTGACTGTAGAGATGATATTTAGGTTTAGGGAATGTGGTCCAGGGCTCTTATTTAGTCCCATTAAATATGAGCACAGTAATTCTACCTCTTTACTGAATCACTATGATCTTGAAATCCCAAGACTCAAAGCAACGGTAAAATGAGTGCCAACTGTTTCCATTGATCTAGCTCAGGTTTGACCAGTTTTTTTGTTTTGAGGGGCCAAAATGCATTGTTTTGGTGTGCCGAGAGCCAAAAAGACAAAACAAGTAAATAAGATGCTACCACTATTTACCAAGATATACTACAATTTACCTTGATACCAGTAATTTGAAATATTACTAGTATTTGTATGATAATGGTAGTTATTTTGAAATCAGTACAAAATAGTTACAAGATGGCAGTTGTTAGATGTTGGGTTGTTTTTTGACTTGTCCTACAAATCTTTAGGTCACAGTACAC